>NC_134403.1:229648804-229788804 GCF_038048845.1 Mixophyes fleayi
TTGAGGTTAATAATAGCGTAGGAGTGAAAATAAACCAAAAAACTTGTTATATATATGTATTAGAGATGAGCGCACTCGGATTTTTGAAATCCGAGCCCACCCGAACGTTGCCGATCCGAGTCGGATCCGAGACAGATCCGGGTATTGGCGCCAAATTCAAATCTGAAACTGAGGCTCTGACTCATAATCCCGTTGTCGGATCTCGCGATACTCGGATCCTATAAATTCCCCGCTAGTCGCCGCCATCTTCACTCGGGCATTGATCAGGGTAGAGGGAGGGTGTGTTAGGTGGTCCTCTGTCCTGCTATATCTCGTGCTGTTCACTGCTGTGCTGTGCTGTGCTGTGCTGTACTGTGCTGTGCTCAGTCCAGTGGTGCTGTGTCCTGTGCTCTGTCCTTCTGAGGTCAGTGGTGCTGCTGGGTCCTGTGCTGTGTCCTGTTCAGTCCAGTGGTGCTGTGTCCTGTGCTCTGTGCTTCTAAGGGCATAGTTATTTCCCCAATATTCCCCTGTGTTTAAAAAAAGTAAAAAAAAGTTATTTAAAAAAATACCAAAAACCAATTAATTTTTTTTTTAATTACCACAAAATTTGCACAACCAATCCTGCAGTATAAGCCCATTGGTACTGCAATATTACCAAGTTCACACATTCAGCAGTAAAAGTCCAGTGGTACTGCAATATTACAAAGTTCACACATTCTGCAGTATCAGTCCAGTGGTGCTGTGTCCTGTGCTCTGTCCTGCTGAGTTCCGTAGTGCTGCTGGGTCCTGTGCTGTGTCCTGTTCAGTCCAGTGGTGCTGTGTCCTGTGCTCTGTGCTTCTAAGGGCATAGTTATTTCTCCATTATTCCCAAGTTTTTTAAAAATTTAAAAAAAGTTATAAAAAAAAATAAAAATAAAAAATTTAAAAAAAAAATATAATTATAACCAAATTTGCAAAACCAATCCAGCAGTATAAGCCCATTGGTACTGCAATATTACCAAGTTCACACATTCAGCAGTAAAAGTCCAGTGGTACTGCAATATTACAAAGTTCACACATTCTGCAGTATCAGTCCAGTGGTGCTGTGTTCTGTGCTCTGTCCTGCTGAGTTCAGTAGTGCTGCTGGGTCCTGTGCTGTGTCCTGTTCAGTCCAGTGGTGCTGTGTCCTGTGCTCTGTGCTTCTAAGGGCATAGTTATTTCCCCAATATTCCCCTGTGTTTAAAAAAATAAAAAAAAGTTATTTAAAAAAATACCAAAAACTAATTAATTTTTTTTTTAATTACCACAAAATTTGCACAACCAATCCTGCAGTATAAGCCCATTGGTACTGCAATATTACCAAGTTCACACATTCAGCAGTAAAAGTCCAGTGGTACTGCAATATTACAAAGTTCACACATTCTGCAGTATCAGTCCAGTGGTGCTGTGTCCTGTGCTCTGTCCTGCTGAGTTCCGTAGTGCTGCTGGGTCCTGTGCTGTGTCCTGTTCAGTCCAGTGGTGCTGTGCTCTGTGCTTCTAAGGGCATAGTTATTTCCCCACTATTCCCAAGTTTTTAAAAAATCAAAAAAAAGTTATAAAAAATATTAAAATAAACATTTTTTTTAAAAAAAGTAATTATAACCAAATTTGCAAAACCAATCCAGCAGTATAAGTCCATTGGTACTGCAATATTACCAAGTTCACACATTCTGCAGTATCTTGTGCTACATATAATGGAGACCAAAAATTTGGAGGATAAAGTAGGGAAAGATCAAGACCCACTTCCTCCTAATGCTGAAGCTGCTGCCACTAGTCATGACATAGACGATGAAATGCCATCAACGTCGTCTTCCAAGCCCGATGCCCAATCTCGTAGTACCGGGCATGTAAAATCCAAAAAGCCCAAGTTAAGAAAAAGTAGCAAAAAGAGAAACTTAAAATCATCTGAGGAGAAACGTAAAGTTGCCAATATGCCATTTACGACACGGAGTGGCAAGGAACGGCTTAGGCCCTGGCCCGTGTTCATGACTAGTGGTTCAGCTTCACCCACGGATCTTAGCCCTCCTCCTCCTCCCCCCCCCCCTACAAAAAATTGAAGAGAGTTATGCTGTCAGCAACAAAACAGCAAACAACTCTGCCTTCTAAAGAGAAATTATCACAAATCCCCAAGGCGAGTCCAAGGATGTTGGTGGTTGTCAAGCCTGACCTTCCCATCACTGTACGGGAAGAGGTGGCTCGGGAGGAGCCTATTGATGATGTATCTGGCGCTGTGGAGGAACTTGATGATGAGGATGGTGATGTGGTTATTGTAAATGAGGCACCAGGGGGGGAAACAGCTGATGTCCATGGGATGAAAAAGCCCATCGTCATGCCTGGTCAGAAGACCAGAAAATGCACCTCTTCGGTCTAGAGTTATTTTTATCCAAATCCAGACAACCAATGTATGGCCATATGTAGCTTATGTAAAGCTCAAATAAGCAGGGGTAAGGATCTTGCCCACCTAGGAACATCCTCCCTTATACGTCACCTGAATAACCTTCATAGTTCAGTGGTTAGTTCAAGAACTGGGGCTAGGACCCTCATCGGTACAGGGACACCTAAATCCCGTGGTCCAGTTGGATACACACCAGCAACACCCTCCTCGTCAACTTCCTCCACAATCTCCATCAGATTCAGTCCTGCAGCCCAAGTCAGCAGCCAGACTGAGTCCTCCTCAATACAGGATTCATCCGAGGAATCCTGCAGCGGTACGCCTACTACTGCCACTGCTGCTGTTGCTGCTGTTAGTCGGTCATCTTCCCAGAGGGGAAGTCGTAAGACCGCTAAGTCTTTCACAAAACTATTGACCGTCCAACAGTCGTTTGCCATGACCACAAAATACGATAGTAGTCACCCTATTGCAAAGCGTATAACTGCGGCTGTAACTGCAATGTTGGTGTTAGACGTGCGCCCGGTGTCCACCATCAGTGGAGTGGGATTTAGAGGGTTGATGGAGGTATTGTGTCCCCGGTACCAAATCCCGTCGAGATTCCACTTCACTAGGCAGGCGATACCAAAAATGTACAGAGAAGTACGATCAAGTGTCCTCAGTGCTCTAAAAAATGCGGTTGTACCCATTGTCCACTTAACCACGGACATGTGGACAAGTGGTTCTGGGCAAACGAAGGACTATATGACTGTGACAGCCCACTGGGTAGATGCATGCCCTGCCGCAGCAACAGCAACAGCTGCATCAGTAGCAGCAACTTACAAAATGGCTGCTCGTGCAAAGGCAGGCAACATTGTGTATTACAGGCTTTAATAAGAGGCACAACGCTGACAACATATTAGAGAAACTGAGGGAAATTATCTCCCAGTGGCTTACCCCACTTAGACTCTCATGGGGATTTGTGGTGTCAGACAACGCCAGTAACATTGTGCGGGCATTAAATATGGGCAATTTCCAGCACGTCCCATGTTTTGCCCACACCATTAATTTGGTGGTGCAGCATTACCTCAAGAGTGACAGGGGTGTGCAGGAGATGCTTGCGGTGGCGCGCAAAATTGCTGGACACTTTCGGCATTCAGCCAGTGCCTACCGCAGACTAGAGGCACATCAAAAAAGCATGAACCTGCCCTGCCATCACCTCAAACAAGAGGTTGTGACGCGCTGGAACTCCACCCTCTATATGCTGCAGAGGATGGAGGAGCAGCAAAAGGCCATTCAGGCCTACACAGCCACCTACGACATAGGCAAAGGAGTGGGGATGCGCCTCAGTCAAGCGCAGTGGAGACTGATTTCCGTGTTATGCAAGGTTCTGCAGCCATTTGAACTTGCCACACGAGAAGTCAGTTCCGACACTGCCAGCTTGAGTCAGGTCATTCCCCTGATCAGGCTGTTGCAGAAGCAGCTGGAGAAAGTGAGGGAGGAGCTGGTAAGCCATTGCGATTACACCAAGCATGTAGCTCTTGTGGATGTAGCCCTTCGTACGCTTTGCCAGGATCCGAGGGTGGTCACTCTTTTAAAGTCAGAGGAATACATTCTGGCCACCGTGCTCGATCCTCGGTTTAAAGCGTATGTTGTGTCTCTGTTTCCGGTGGACACAAGTCTACAGCGGTGCAAAGACCTGCTGGTCAGGAGATTGTCCTCTGAAGAGGACCGTGACATGCCAACAGCTCCACCCTCATTTTCTTCCACATCTATGGCTGCGAGGAAAAAGCTCAGTTTTCCCAAAAGAGGCGCTGGCGGGGATGCTGATAACATCTGGTCCGGACTGAAGGACCTGCCAACCATTGCAGACATGTCTACTCTCGCTGCATTGGATGCTGTCACAATAGAAAAAATTGTGGATGATTACTTTGCTGACACCATCCAAGTAGACATGTCAGACAGTCCATATTGTTACTGGCAGGAAAAAAAGGCAGTTTGGAAGCCCCTGTACAAACTGGCTCTATTTTACCTGAGTTGTCCCCCCTCCAGTGTGTACTCGGAAAGAGTTTTTAGTGCAGCGGGGAACCTGGTCAGTGAGCGGCAAAGGAGGTTGCTTCCTCATAACGTTGAAAAAATGATGTTTATAAAAATGAATAATCAATTCCTCAATGAAGTACAGCACTGCCCTCCAGATACTACAGAGGGACCTGTGGTTGTGGAGTCCAGCGGGGACGAATTGATAATGTGTGATGAGGAGGAAGTACACACTGTAGGGGGAGAGGAATCAGAGGTTGAGGATGAGGACGACATCTTGCCTCAGTAGAGCCTGTTTAGTCTGTACAGGGAGAGATGAATAGCTTTTTTGGTGTGGGGGCCCAAACAAACCAATCATTTCAGCCAAAGTTGTTTGGTAGGCCCTGTCGCTGAAATGATTGGTTTGTTAAAGTGTGCATGTCCTATTTCAACAACATAAGGGTGGGTGTGAGGGCCCAAGGACAATTCCATCTTTGAACTTTTTTTTTTGCATTATATGACCAATCAACAGTCGTTTGCCATGTTCAAAAAGTAAAACCAAATTTAAAACAAATTCAAGAAATTAAACCAAAAGTAAAATGCCCTGTCATAATTTAAAACAAGAGGTATTGACGTGCTCTAAAACTACTGTATTGTTGTTTATATTTTATAAACACTACACTTGAAAGCTTGAGTCTTTCAATAAAAAAGTAACTGTCCATTGCACGAATATTTGCAACAGGGACAATTTTAGGGTTAAGAAAGTCAACTAATAACACTTCGACGCTGTCTGTCTTTATAAACACTACACTTTGAAGTTGGAGGAGGTATTGTGGCCCCAGCACCAAAATTACTACCGGGGCCACTCCACTGTGCAGTCCATATTTAGGTGTATCAGATATTAAACAACGGTGACAGTTGATGCCCAATTTTTTAATTATATTGTGGCCTCGGTACCAAATTATGTACCGGGGCCACCACACTACGCAGTCCATACCCTTTTTTGGTGGAATTCTGACCCGTGGAGGGTTTTTTAATGATATTGTGGCCTCGGTACCAAATTGTGTACCGGGGGCACCACACTACGCAGTCCATACCTTTTTTGGTGGAATTCTGACCCGTGGAGGGTTTTTTAATTATATTGTGGCCTCGGTACCAAATTGTGTACCGGGGCCACCACACTACGCAGTCAAGATAAATAGATGCGTATCATAGATAAAGTACATTCAGTGGTGTGGGGCAAATTGAAAAATATTCAAAATGCACTGACATTATCAAAAACAAGAGGTTTTCACACGCTGAAACTCCAACATGTATATGATGGAGAGGATGGAGGAGTAGCCGTATGTGCAGTGTAATGCAGACCTGTTGAAGGTTTTTTATATATTTTATTGTGGTGCCCAGTGCCCCACTACTCTACGCAGTCCAGATACTATTTTTGGGTGTAATTCTGACCTGTTGAAGGTTTTCTATATATTATATTGTGGTGGCCAGTGGCCAGTCCTCTATGCAGCCCAGATACTATTTTTGGGGTGTAATTCAGACCTGTTGAAGGTTTTCTATATATTATATTGTGGTGGCCAGTGGCCAGTCCTCTATGCAGTCCAGATACTATTTTTGGGTGTAATTCAGACCTGTTGAAGGTTTTCTATATATTTTTTATTGTGGTGCCCAGTGCCCACTACTCTACGCAGTCCAGGTACATTTATTGCTGCGAATCATACAAGTTCAGGGTTTTTAATATATATTGTGGTGACCCACTCCTCTACGCAGTCCAGGTACATTTATTGCTGCGAATCATACAAGTTCAGGGTTTTTAATATATATTGTGGTGACCCACTCCTCTACGCAGTCCAGATACATTTATTGGTGCGAATCATACAAGTTCAGGGTTTTTAATATATATTGTGGTGACCCACTCCTCTACACAATCCAGGTACATTTATTGGTGCGAATCATACAAGTTGATGGTTTTCTTATTATATATATTGTGGTGACCCACTCCTCTACGCAGTCCAGGTACATTTATTGGTGCGAATCATACAAGTTGATGGTTTTCTTATTATATATATTGTGGTGACCCACTCCTCTATGCAGTCTAGATACATTTATTGGTGCGAATCATACAAGTTCAGGGTTTTTAATATATATTGTGGTGACCCACTCCTCTACGCAGTCCAGGTACATTTATTGGTGCGAATCATACAAGTTGATGGTTTTCTTATTATATATATATTGTGGTTACCCACTCCTCTACGCAGTCCAGGTACATTTATTGCTGCGAATCATACAAGTTAATGGTTTTCTTATTATATATATTGTGGTGACCCACTCCTCTACGCAGTCCAGATACATTTATTGGTGCGAATCATACAAGTTCAGGGTTTTTAATATATATTGTGGTGACCCACTCCTCTACGCAGTCCAGGTACATTTATTGGTGCGAATCATACAAGTTCAGGGTTTTTAATATATATTGTGGTGACCCACTCCTCTACGCAGTCCAGGTACATTTATTGGTGCGAATCATACAAGTTGATGGTTTTCTTATTATATATATTGTGGTGACCCACTCCTCTAGGCAGTCCAGGTACATTTATTGGTGCGAATCATACAAGTTGATGGTTTTCTTATTATATATATTGTGGTGACCCACTCCTCTACGCAGTCCAGGTACATTTATTGGTGCGAATCATACAAGTTGATGGTTTTATTATTATATATATTGTGGTGACCCACTCCTCTACGCAGTCCAGAAAGATACCTCGTTGCAACGTTTTGGACTAATAACTATATTGTGAGGTGTTCAGAATACACTGTAAATTAGTGGAAATGCTTGTTATTGAATGTTATTGAGGTTAATAATAGCGTAGGAGTGAAAATAAGCCCAAAAACTTGATTTTTAAACTTTTTATGTTTTTTTTAAAAAAATCCGAATCCAAAACCTTAAATCCGAACCGAGACCTTTCGTCAAGTGTTTTGCGAGACAAATCCGAACCCCAAAAATAATGAAAATCCGGATCCAAAACTCAAAACACGAGACCTCAAAAGTCGCCGGTGCACATCCCTAATATGTATGTATGTATATATGCATGTATGTGTATATATATGTATGTATATATGTATATATATATATATATATATATATATATATATATATGTATGTATATATATATGTATAATATATATATATATATATATATATATATATGTATGTATATATAATATATATATGTATATATAATATATATGTATGTATATATATATATGTATGTATATATATATATATATATGTATGTATATATAATATATATATATGTATATATAATATATATGTATGTATATATATATATGTGTATATATGTATATGTATATATATATATATATATATGTATGTATATATATTATATAGTATATCATACCTATAATTTTATAATTATCCGTTCTACCAGCCTGAATGTATGTCAAAATAGAGTGCATTACCCCTTCCATTTAGGCTCCATCGTAATGGTACATTAGTACATTATTCATAAATTTCGAAAGTCGGAATTGAGCTCAAAGTACCCTAACCATCCATTCCGGCTGCCAGAATGGGGCTCAGAGTACCTTAGCCATCCATTACAGGTGCCGAATGAATGCCTGAGTACCCTAACCATCCATTCTGGCTGCCGGAATGGGGCTCTAATTACCCTAACCTTCCATTCTGGGTGCCCATGTGGATATTTGAGTATCTTAGCCATCTATTCCGGGTGCCGGAATCTATTAGATGTTAAATACTTTTGCGTCAAAAAAGCCACAAGTATTATAGAAGTGATACCTTTATTGGCTAACGAAAAAAAAAGATTATATTTGCTAGCTTTCAGAGCACAGAGGCCCCTTCATCAGGCAAGTTTACAAATGATTGAGGAAAAAGGCACAACATTTAAGAGCTGTTACATCAATATTTTGTACAGGGGGGGGGGGATACATCATTAAGATAAGCTAAAGTAATAAAACGAAGGTTTTTGTTATGAATGGAAGAATGAAAGTCTTAAGAGTTCTGAGATCTGGAGTCACTTTGCTGTGTGGTGTGAAGTGTGTCCATGTAGTGGGTCATAAATCCAGGTGTTATATTGAGCCCTTGAGTTAATGACATTAATGTATTTATCAGTTTGAATTCCCATATTTTTCTCTCCGTCTCCCTGAATGGATGTTTTCAGTACCTTACCCTTCCATTCCAGGTGCCGATGTGGATGTCTGATTATCCTAGCTATCCACTCCGGGTGTCGGAAAAAGGTTTTGTTTATATTAATCAACCATTACGGCACCCGGAATGGATGTTTAATGTACTCAGACCTCTATTCCGGCAGAAGAAATGGATAGTTAATGCTCTCGGAGCTCCATTCTGGCAGCCGGAATGCATGGGTAATGTACTGGCAGACAAATTCTGGCAGCCGGAATGGATAGGTAAGGTACTCAAAACCCCATTCCAGGACCCAGAATGAATAGCTACGGTACTAACATACCCATTCCGGCACTCAGACTGGATCTATGGAACTCTGAGACCCTTTCCGTTACCCGAAATGTATAGTTATGCTACTGGCAGACCCAATTTGGCACCCGGAATGAATGGTTAAGGTCCTCAGAGCTCAATTCCAGCAGCCGGAATGGATGGCTAAACTACTGGCAGACCCATTCCGACACCCGAAATGATGAGTCAGGTTCTCGCAGACTCATTCTGGCACCCAGAGTGGATGGCTAAGGTAGAGACAGACCCATTCCGGCACCTGGAATGGATGGGTAAGGTCGTCAGAACCCCATTCCGGCAGCCGGAATGGATGGTTAAGGTCCTCGGGGCTCCGTTACGGCAGCCGAAATGGATGGGTAATGCACTCAGCGCTCCATTCTGACATACATTCAGGCAAGAAGAACGGATAACTAGAATATATAGCTATTATTTACAGAAATATATATATATAAATATATTATGTGTATAAATATATATATATTGTTATGAGCGTCTAGTTGCTATCCAATAACGATTGTCCACTTCGAGTGATGTGGTTCCAAAGCACGATTCGATTTATTAGCCAAACTAACAATTGAGAATAAAATACATACAGCCGTTACTTATCGCAGGCGCTCTGGATCCAGTGTACAGTCATTCAGGTCTGAAGGCTGTGGTCAAGTAGACTGACTACTGGGTCCAGAGCTCCTGCTTATAGTCAGTGAATACAGTGAAACAATACAGATGATGTGGCTTGCTTCCATAGGTCCAGGCTTCAGGAAGGTCCAGTGTAATGCAGGTCATGCTGCAGTTCAAACGATGCCATCTAGGGGTGGGCTTGGCTTCTCCAGAGGATGCACACTTAGTTTTCCTACCAAGAACCAGTTTAAACCAGTCTATTTACATTACACAGACAATATCATTATAATCATTTATTCCCTACAATTTATAACTACCATACGCAAGGTGCTATCCGTTTGGCGTTTGAGCCGGACATCTGCGAATAAATTGAGGATTAGAATGATACCAGACATGATATGTTTCCTGTGACCTGAACCTTGGATATCACTATCGTGTATATAACTAATATCAACCATAAACATTGCTATACTTTGACAAAAATAACTATGCGTTGCAAATAAATTTAATATGAGCTAATTACAAATGTGCATGTTCGTGTGAATGTGTGTAAATGTGTGTAGAACTTAGTTGCCACGTGTTGCGGCTGAATACCCTCCTCCACGCCGTAGCGTGCTATATGCATAATTTCAGCCAAAGACAATCAAGTTGTTATATATTAATTGAAGTGACTTTATCCAATTAGCTGACTTCGACAGCTCCACCCCTTGACAGTGTAAGAAACTATCACCTAATCTTATTCTCGATGTCAGGATTGTAATGTATTTAATGTAATGTGTGTGTATATGTATATATATATATATATATATATATAATATATATATATATATTACACATACACTATATACATATACACTATATGGAAAAATTATTTGGCTACACCTGTTATTTATTGCATTGAGGTGTTTCAATCAGACACGTTGCCAGAGGTGCATAAAATCAAGCACCTAGCCATGCAGTCTCCATTTGCACACATTTGTGATACAAAATGGGTCGTTTTGAAGAGCTCAGTGACTTCAAACTTGGTACTGTGATAGGATGCCACTTGTGCAATAAGACGGTTTGTGATATTGCATCTCTGCTGGATATTCCACGGTCTACTGTGAGTGATATTATTAGAAAGTTGAGGCGTTTAGAAACAACAGCAACTCAGCCCTAAGCGGAACACCACGTAAATTCACAGAGAGGCGTCAACGACTGCTAAGGCGTATGGTGTGTAAAAGTTGCCAACACTCTGCTGATTCCATAGCTGAAGTGTTCCGAACTTCCACTTGCATTAATGTAAGCACAAAAACTGTGCAGCGGGAGCTTAAAGGAATGGGTTTCCATGGCCGAGTGGCTGCATGCAAGTCTCACATCATTAAGACCAATGCCAAGCGTCGGATGGAGTGGTGTACAGCACACCGACCTGGACTGTGGACCAGTGGAAACATGTTCTATGGAGTGACGAATTATGCTTCTCTGTTTGGCAGTCAGATGAGCAAGTCTCGGTTCGGTCAAAAAAAGGGGGTAGGTTGGGCTTCCTCTGAGTGTATAAAAGCAGCCAAACAGGTGAACCTGAGGTATATGGGAGGGAATCCCTACCCTCCCAACTGTAGATAAGTATAAATGAAAATAAATGACAGGTTCTGGGCGCTAATAGGTTATTCAGCTTGTGATATTTAATAGTCTCGGTTTGGTGGATCCCAGGAGAACGTTACCTATCTGACTGCATTATGCCAACTGTGAAGTTTGGAGGAGGAGGGATAATGGTATAGGGCTGCTTCAGGGTTTGAGCTAAGCCCATTATCTCCAGTGAAGGGCAATCTTAATGCTTCAGCATACCAAGTCGTTTTAGAAAATGCTATGCTTTCAACTTTGTGGCAACAGTTTCGGAAAGGCCCTTTTCCATTCCAACATGACTCAAAGCAAGGACTACAAAGACATGGTTTGATGAGTTCAGTGTGGAAGAATTTGACTGACCCGAACAGAGCCCTGACCTCAACCCCATCACACACCTTTGGGATAAACTGGAATGGAGATTGCAAGCCAGGCATTCTCATCCAACATCAGTGCCTGTCCTCATAAATGCTCTACAGAATGAGTGGGCACAAATTCCCACAGAAACACTCCAACATGTTATGGAAAGCCTTCCAACAAGAATGGAAGGTGTTATCGCTGCAAAAGGGGACCTACTCCATATTAAAGTATATGTATTTGAAAACAATATCACTACAAACCATATTACAATGCAAGGGGTACAAATTGACTTATTTTTTTGCATGCAAGGAAAATACTGGCTGTTTTTCATGCAGCACCCAAATACTTGATAGCTTTATTTTTGCACTGAAATTAAAGCTGATCTATGACATGCCGTATCCCAACTATATATCTATCCCTACATTTTAAATTTACCTCCCCCTCCAATGCAACATAGTTTTGCCTAGGTGCAAATTTGCTCCTTTTCTTTGCTCCTAACTGAAAATCAGGCCTTAGGGTTAGATTTACTAAGCTGGGGGGTTTGAAAAAGTGGGGATGTTGCCTATAGCAACCAATCAGATTCTAGCTTTCATTTATTTAGTGCTTTCTACAAAATGACAGCTAGAATCTGATTGGTTGCTATAGGCAACATCCCCACTTTTTCAAACCCGCAGCTTAGTAAATCTAGCCCTTAGTGTCCAAATTAATTATCGTGTCTAATAATACTCTGCTCTCAATGAAATGTTTTCCTTTGCAGTTTTTTTAAGTATCAATTACTGTGCATGCTAGTTCACGTGTGTATTAAAACCTCTCTCTTCCCTTGCCCCTTACTCATTTTCAGCTATATCTCTCCTCCGAATGCAGGTGGTATTTGGGAGGGTATTAGTATGTTATAATCTGTGGTCCTGCATTGACATTCCTGGGATGTGTAGTAATAACTGGAAGAGCCGCAGATAATTCCACAGCAAGCAGACAGTAAACAGTGAGGTTTTTTTTCATTACCAAATAAGGATTTGTTAATTAATCAGCATCATACATACACGTTCTTTGCCGCGAGAAACAGAAACATCCCATATGCCACATTGCCCTAAATATCAAGTGTATTGTTAGATATTTACAAATAAATGAGTGTACTTAAGTAGTCCACATGGGTCCTCAGGCTTAATATGTAGTCCGTTGTTTTCCCTCAGCTTTATTAACTGTATATTAGCGTAGTGAACCTTCATAATAATACGTACATAAATCGTGTACATTAGTGCAGGACCAACCCATCATATGTACGCATCTGTTATCTGTATACATAAATACTTAGCTTAGTCACATGTCTCAGTTTTTCTGACTCTCAAACCTCACTGATTTCCATAAAAAGCGATGTATCCTCTCTCTAAATTTGGGCATGAGTGGAACATTCACAAGAATGTCTTGAATCTGAGCCCTTTAGAGGGGAGAGGGGGGGGGGGGAGTTCCAAAGGAGAAAGGGGTGGACAAGACATTAGATGATAATTGGAATAACACAATATCCTCTTGTTAGGGCTCATGCACACACCTGAGGGTATTCATTGTTGTATAACATTACTTTGGAGGATTATTTCAACATTCCAAAGAAGTTCCATTGTGTTTCACAAAGAGAGCTGTCCTACAATCGTACGTTCTATTTCATTCTGTAAACGACCTTATTTTTTTTATAATCGGATTGTGTTATTTAATATAAATTTTAATTGAACTGAAAGTTTTGGGGAATTCCTCGGCAGAACTGTCATTTTATTTTTCTCGCATCTCGGAGAGTGCACCAGCCTGTCTTATCTTCTGCGTTCACCTTTTCTCTATATCTCCCATACTTGAGTCCATCAGTTATCAATCCGTCAGCCTCTTTCTTTCAAATTTGGTATCTGATTTTTGGTGCGCGAGTCTCTTTTGCACCCACAATCATGTCCAGGGTGGCAAAGTACCGGCGTCAGGTGAGCGAAGACCCAGACATCGATAATTTGTTGTCCACGTTATCCCCAGAGGAGATGGAACAGCTGCAGAAGGAGCTGGACGCTGGGGACCCGGACGCCGGGGTGTCTGCAGGGCTGCGCAGGGACCAGACTGAGAGGGCGTCCAGTCAGAGGGAGGCAGAGAGGGAGAGCAAGAGACTGGCTCAGTCACAACCATCACCTGAAGTAAGTGTTGCTCTCATACATTAAAACAATCTAGTGTTGTTAGGTGTATTAATGTCAGGAATACAAGAGTGTTTTAATGCTCTAAATAGACAACTCACAGTCAATTGCAAAGTTAATAGTGTACAGATACTGTATGCAATTTCCTTTATGAATATGTCTCAAGGAGACTTTGCTAGAGCTGGAATACCTCTAAGTCTATGAGTAAAATTCTCCCCTTTCTCCACACATGGGATTATTGTCACCTGCAAGTTCATTTCTGGGTATATTTGCATCATTTGTTAACCTCTTTGTTTAAAATCTATCATTGCTATTGTCTTTACTGGTCACTGAGTTGGACATATGTTATGATATCCACAGACCTGTGTTATCCTGCTGAAAATGTCCACTGTACATGGCTTTGGAACATGCTTCCATTTGCATAAGTGTGTCTGGAATTCCACCAAGACATATGGGTTTACCAAGCAAAATGGCGCTGTTTGCAGATAACTGCAGTTTTACACAGGCTAAGGGAAGAATGTGGGTGGAGTAAGGGTTTTCCTTGTAAAGTAAGGAGTAGGGCACACTGGTTCTCCTAGGTTTATTGAGCAGTGCGCAAACAAATGTTTCTGTTGCATAGTGTATTTAAATTAGATAAATGAGTGGAGAAAGGACATGAGTTTGCACCAGCTCTGAGCTGGTAGTTTTTAGATTTTGTCTCATACGTTTAATGGAACTAGTATTGTCACTCTATGTTGCACATCAGCAGATAGGCATATTTTCAAGTACACTCCAAACAATGTTTTGTACATTAGGTGGTACTTAAGTGGGTAGGAGGTTGAACTCTGATGTTATATTTACACTTTTGCATAGCATATCTCTGGAGATTTGTCCTCTCCTCCATCACTAGTCCATCACTAGTTTCCTGAGAGCAGACATGAACTTTGATATGCATATGGCAGACCATCCACACACAATGGTGCAACACCTTGATGTTTTGTGGTGCTTATCAGTTGTGCTAAATAAAGTTTCTCTACTGTGTTTTTCAAACTATTTCATTAAGAAATCAATTTAGACAATTTAGTCTCATCCAATTTCACCACTATTCATAGCTGCTTTATATATAACTCCTCAATCTTTTCACTATTACCAAAACCTGTCTTTCTGAGCTTATCACAGCTTCTCCTGCTGCACTTTCTTATTGTTCCTGATATTGCAGTCACACACCTAGAATTACTGGATGTCATGGAGGCAGAGTTGTTGTCCTCCTGTCTCCAGACTGCACATACCAAGTTGTGCTCCACCACTCTCTCTCTTCTTTCCCTCCTTTGCCTAGCAGTTATCTATGTCCTTCTGGCCTTATCACATGTTTCCTGGTTGACTTCTTCACCTGGTTTTCTGGTTTCCTTAGTGTTGGATACACCCTCTGTCATACTTGGACACAATAGAAGTGTTCTCTCAGAAGTCTGCACAAACTAGACTTGCCACCAATTCTTTACTGCTGCTAGTTTTATATACTCCAACATCTACTCCCTATCTTGTTAACTCTCCTCTAAACTACAATTCTTTTCAACTATCTACACAGTGCTCTAATATTGCCAATTCTAAAGAATATTTCACTTGACAGCACCTGTCTTGGTATCTGCAACCCATATCATTGCTCCCCTTAATCACAAAATTGTTAGAAAGACTTGTATATAATCCACTTTTTCTTCTAGTTGCTGTTCCCAGCTCTCCACTGAAACTAGCCTCATTAAACTGACAAATGACCAGTCTACTGCCAAATCCAAAGGTACTCCTTGCTTAAATTCCTGGCCTTTTAGTAGGTTTTGACATAGTCGACCACACTCTCATCCTAAAAATTCTACATTCTCCTGGCCTACATGATTTGCTTCTGTCTTTCGTTTTCTCCATACCTTCCCAATAGAGTCTCACACAATCGTATGACCTAATTTGTCCTCACACATTTTTTTTCTATCACCTTCCAGCTGATGTCCCACCATCATAAACTGGAGTTATCCAAACCAAAAAACAAAACCAAATAAAACAGCACTAGTGTTTGAGGCAAAAAGAAAAATGACTAATAAAATAAATAACATAAATTGTCTTTGTGAATCCTTAGCAACAGTATCAACAATTTTAATATTCACACTTAAAAAGAAATAAAAAATAAACCTAAAACCTAAAAATCGATACATATTTCTTTACAATGGGCCTGACTCATCAAGGAACATAAACAGTGATTTTGTGCATACAATCTGCAAAATCACTCTGCGCATGCCCAGAACCATCTCATATGCCACAAAATGCAGTAATGTTCAATTCATCTTCAAGAGCAAAAGACACTTACCACAACCTATGATTTCAGAGAGGGAACAAGGCAGGGAAGAGGCGTTTGCCTCGGTGGTAGTCAGTTTCACAGTACTGACTACCCCGTCAGAGGAGAGAACGACATGAAAAGGCCGATTGAATACTATGTTAGGGGTTAAGGTTAGGGTTAGGGTTAGGATTAGGGTTAGGGTTAACCCTAACTCCTAACCCTAATACCCCTAACACTCCTAACTCCTAACATAATACTTACAGGACATAAATGACAGGTGGGCCCATCCAGCGCCGCTTAAAAAAAAGTTGCTGAGTCTGATGACGTCATTATCTCCAGTCTGCAAAAGACCGAATCGTGATGTGAAATAATCTTGATTCCGGTAAGTAGTTTTTTTTTACAGGTCGGTGTAGTACTCAATCGGCCTCATGTCGTCCTCTCTTCTGTCTGGGTAGTCAGTACCGTTAATTGGTACTACACCCGTTTGCCTGTAGTCAGTGTACAGTAAGGACGTGCCAATCTCGAGCACACGCAGCAGCATCTGATCCAAGCTCTGGGCATCATCTTGTGACTTTATATTATATTATACATAGGTGTCACGATCTGCCTGTAGCATACTGCTTAGCCTGGCAACTCCTGCCTCCTGGCAGTGGCGGATCCAGGGGGAGCGATCGAGGCGATCGCCCCCCCTACCAGGGGCTTGCTGCTGACAGCTGCACACTGTGCAGGTCCGTTCAGCAGTGACAGTATGCTGCCTGGCTGCTCTGATTGTGTTTTAAACACAATCAGAGCAGCGGGACAGCACACTTTCACTGCTGAACGGACCTGCACATACTGTGCAGCCGCCAGCAGCCTTAGAACACAGAAAGGGGGCGTGGCCTAAATCCCCCCCACCCCTAAAATCGCCCCGGGTAGGGCAAATGTCTGGGTCCGCCCCTGCCTCCTGGACTATCAGACTTTATCATTTGTGTTCATTTTATTTGTTAGCAGCAGTACCTCTGATCACCAGAGGTGCTGCTATTGTGCCTGTTGTGCTCCTAGTACCTTAGGAGTTAACACTGCTCACTCATTATCTCATGCACTTGGGTGTGTTCCATTTATACCTGTCTCTCCCAGCATTCAGGGCTGGTTATTGTTGTCACATCCTGTTGTTTCCTGTTGTTCCAGCCTTCTGATATACTTCTGGTTACATGCTGCTTGGAATCTGTTCATACCACCTGCTTCCCTGCATTAGCTGTGTACCTGCTGGTTTCTGAAAATTCATATTACTTCCTGCATCAGCTTTCACCTGGTATTTACTAGAACTCTTGATTACCTGCTATTTATACTTTTCTGCAAATAAACAGAGTGTTTTCACCATATTCGTGGCTCCTAGCTGTACTCCTGTATGTAACCATGACAATAGGTAATGGACATATTCTGCAGTGTCTCATCTAGTAGAGCACAGCATACCTAAACCTGTATTCATCACCGCACGTATCTTCACATCCATTCTGCGTTGAATTTGAACGTACCTATACCCAATTTATGAGCGTTTTAAAACCACATTGCGCTTAGTATGCATGCCTTGATGAATCAGGCCCGATGATTCTCTGATCTTTTATCTGGAATATAGCCACCAGAAAAATTAATAAATCAGCCCCGATGCTTAAAAACTTAAATAGGAACATCCGACCCAGCCTGAGATATGGAGTCTCTTGTTTGATGTTCAATATTTCTTATAAAATTTAAATCCAGAGGAACCAGAGAGAAAGGAGGCTTAGTGAAGATATACTTGTAGTTTGTACTCTGCCTCCTTAGATTCTGCTGAAAAGCTCTCGTCTTTACAG
Organism: Mixophyes fleayi; assembly: GCF_038048845.1. Taxonomy (NCBI): domain Eukaryota; kingdom Metazoa; phylum Chordata; class Amphibia; order Anura; family Limnodynastidae; genus Mixophyes; species Mixophyes fleayi. Next base: position 229,666,557 of record NC_134403.1, read on the forward strand.
TTAAAATTGCAGATGAAAAATTATTAGGAACTTAGTTGAAGTCCCACTTTTGTGGCATAGTAATAGATAATTTGTCCTATGGCACTAAGTCCTTATGCTGTGAGAACCTGGGATTTTGTATCCATGAAGGAACTCACTGGAAGATGTATGGATACGATACAAAGAGAGGTTGTCCCTCCGAAATACGAGGTGTTTGATTCTATAGGCAAAATGCTGTGGGTATAGTTGAGTACACAAAGTGTGCAGGTCTGGTAACGTGCAGTAGATTACACATAGTTTGTAGGCTCTTCCTGGGCAGCGCATAGTGTGTACTAAGGTACACAAAGGTGTTGACACTGATTGAACAGCGTGTAATGATGTACACAGATGTGTTGGCAATGTTTGAACAGAACATAGCGTTCAATAAGGTACACAAAGGTGTTGACAAGTGTAGTGGAGTACACATACATAGATGACAATAACTAGCAGGTGGTATTGACACAACCAAATACAATGGCATAGATTCTAAGATCCTCATCGGACTTCACCAGGTATCTCCACAAGATGATATGTAATTTGCTCAGTGAGGACCTAGGTCGCAGCCCAGTGTAGTTCAGCAGCAGAGTACTTAGCTGGTATGAGGACTCTGCCGAAAATACCACAGATAGAAATGCAGGTATGGGTATACTGTTGTCCAGGAGACTGAATACAAGAGTTGAAGAAACAAGAATAGCCGCTATACTTACTAGTATTATCCTGGATTGGGAATATCTATGTTGGACACAAGTGATACTCAGCACTGAGGAGTGCAACACGCAGGTTCTTATAGTGGCTGGTTGATTGTGTCATCAGTACTGGAGGTTAGTGGTAACACCTGAGAAAGATGTTATGTCATCTCTAGCCTGAGGCTGAGCCCAGCTGGATTCTCTTAAGAATTCTGATTGGGAAGGCCAGGAATCAGTGGACTGCTGAGATTTGGAAGCAGTGATGTCTAAGGCTGCTGGTGCTGACATAAGCATTTCATCATTTCTCAAACAACATCTTCAGAGATAATTAATAGCAATAGTGACAGTGAAAAGGCAAAAAGACATATTAGTAAGTTTATGTTTTTGTAATATACCTTGTATTAATGTGTAGAAATGAACATGTCATTCTTATGGAACTAAAGACAGTACATGCAATTTTATATATCTTATGTTCTGTAAATTATATGAAAACAACTATTGTTGTCTAATATGCAAAAAAATAGGGTTGTCTTTCATGAATGCATCTCAACAACTGGATAATTTCATTAATGTCCTGACTTAGTTGTATAATTGTAACTGTTTTCAGCATGATTTTCATCTCAGACTAACTGTAACTAGAGAATAAGGTCCTCATGCAATCTCTTAGGTATGCCTTTTACATTATACCAGGAGTATTCCCTACATGGCTTAAACCAGCTGTGTTCCTACATGTTTAAACCAGCACTGTGCCCACATGAATTTTTCATTGAGGGTCCACATTCCTTACCTATTTATATTGCTCGGCCATAATGCACAGCACATTGCCCATCCCATTGCTCTGTTCACTATACTCCTTGTTGCACAGCTCATTGTACATCCACATTGAATTGTCCATTGCCCATCCACATTGTAAACCTCATAGCCCTAAGTGGGAAATATGGATCAGCTTATGATGAATTGAGTCATGTTGCCATGTCTGTTTATGTGAGATAGATGGCAGGATAAAGAAAAAAAATATGGAAACGCTGTGCTATCAATGTACATTTTTTTTAAAGGACATTTCCATCTTTAAGGGCAGAAAAAAAATTATTTATAATATGAATGTCAATTTACTGAGTGTGCCAATTTGTACTTTGTTGCCTTACTTTCGCAGACTCAGCTTCCACTAGGTGTAGTATATGGTTGACTTTCTGATCATAACTTTCACTGGTTGCCAGGAGAAACTTACTTCAGCCAGGCTTCTTTAGGGAACCTTCCTCCCCCATAACTACTCTATCTAAAATGGGTACATTTGTGATATAACTAGAACTGAGCAACTACATAAATAATTACACAGAAAACCTGTCTTTTGGGTATGTTATCTCCTAAAACAATCACCCCTGTTCTCTGTCGTCTTTCTAGACTTCAATCTTAAAGACTGATGTGAATGAGTTCTCTGTACAGCGCTGCGGAATTAGTAGCACTATATAAGTAGCTGATGATGATGATGCTCTATTTACTCTGGTCTGTGTACTTCTTGCACACAGCAGGCAGATATTGTTACTGTGCCCAAAGTGCAGGACTAGAGAAGGCCCTACCCTAATCTTAGTGCCAGACTCCATACTTAAAAAGAAAGCAGCTTTGGTACAATTGCTCTCCAACCACCATTGCCAGGCCACTCATGGTAGTTCAGATACATACTGTATGATCCTCCTCGACCCCTCAGCGACCTTTGACACCGTTGACCACCCCCTCCTGCTTCACACCCTTCAGTCCATTGGCCTCTCCGGTACCATCCTCTCCTGGTTCACCTCTTACCTTGCCGACCGTTCCTTCTCTGTTTCCACCACTGATTCTCTCTCCCCTTCTTCCTCCCTTCCAGTCGGGGTCCCTCAGGGCTCTGTCCTTGGACCCTTACTATTCTCACTATACACCTCTTCTCTGGGTGCACTCATCAGCTCCTTCGGCCTCAAGTACCACCTTTATGCTGATGACACTCAACTCTATCTTTCCTCTCCTGATCTCTCTCCCTCCCTTCTTTCCAGGGTATCCGCATGTCTCTCTGCCATCTCCTCCTGGATGTCCTCTAGATTTCTTAAACTCAATCTTGCTAAAACTGAACTCATTGTCTTTCCTCCCTCTAGTACCTCCTTCCCCTCTGACCTCTCCATCACTGTTGACAACTCATCTATCTCCCCTGTTCCCCAACTCCGCTGCCTAGGTGTCATCCTCGACTCCTCTCTCTCCTTTGCCCCTCACATTCACTCTCTCGCCAAATCCTGCCATTTCCAGCTTCGCAACATTGCCCGCATTCGACCCTTCCTCTCCCAGGATGCCACCAAATCTCTCGTCCACTCTCTGATTATCTCCCGCTTGGACTACTGCAACCTTCTCCTTATCGGCCTCCCCCTCTCTCATCTCGCTCCCCTTAGATCTGTACTTAACGCAGCTGCTAGGCTTATTTTCCTCTCTCGCCGTTCCACCTCTGTATCCCCACTCTACCAAGCCCTTCACTGGCTCCCCTTCCCCTACAGAATCCTTTTCAAGCTCCTCACTCTGACTTACAAGGCCCTCGCCAACTCCACTGCTCCCTACATCTCTAATCTTATCTCTATTCACACTCCCTCCCGCTCACTGCGATCGTCCAACGATCGTCGCCTCTCTTCCCCTCTGATTACCTCCTCTCACGCACGTATCCAAGACTTCTCCTGCGCCGCTCCCCTCCATTGGAACAAGCTCCCCCGCTCCATCAGAATTTCCCTTAATCTGTCCTCTTTCAAACGAACATTAAAAACCCACCTTTTCCTTAAAGCCTTCCAGTCTCATGTCTAAACTCCCACCGGTCGGCTACCTCTCTTTCTCATCCCTTCTTCCCTTCTCCCCCTTCCTCCCGTCTCTCCGTCTCATCCATGTGTCTGTCTGTCTTCCCCTCCCTTTAGATTGTTCGCTCCTTTGAGCAGGGCTCTCCTACCTTCTGTTTCCATCACTTTTAACTGCGCTCTCCAGCTACTCAGCTCACCTCCTCTCAGTCCCTCTGCCCTGTCTCCTCTCGCTTCTCTCCGCTCCCCTCAGTGACTCTCAACCTGTCATCCGTGCCCACCCTCTTGGGCCATAGTTACCTGCCTGTACTCACTTTTCCCCTCCCTCCCTCTCTTTCATGCTGTGCCTGAGCCCCCAGAGTTATAGTGCTTACTGTTACTTGTACTGTGCTGTTTCACCTTGTACTGTGCCATTGTTTGTCCTTGTACGGCGCTACGGATACTTTGTGGCGCCCTATAAATAAAAATTAATAATAATAATAATAATAATTATCAGTATGCATATATTCAGTATGTAAGAGAAATGCAATTTTGTTTTAAACGATTTGTCAGGCAACATTAGCTATAATTTATATATTTCACATTTGAAAAGATGCCTGAATAATTTAAGGTTTGCGACCATTTTGACATAACCAGTAGTATGTGTTTCAATCATCATCATAATCACCATTTATTTATATAGCGCCACTGATTCCGCAGCGCTGTACAGAGTACTCATTCACATCAGTCCCTGTCCCATTGAAGCTTACAGTCTAAATTCACTAACATACACACACAGAAAGAGAGAGAGAGACTAGGGTCAATTTTAATCGCAGCCAATTAAGTGTGGGAGGAAACCGGAGCACCCGGAGGAAACCCACGCAAACACGGGGAGAATATACAAACTCCACACAAATAAGGTCATGGTTGGGAATTGAACTCATGACTACAGCGCTGTGAGGCAGAAGTGCTAACCACTTAGCCATCGTGCTGCCCAGTATCATTGTTAATAAATCATTTGTGTATTTTAACATTAGTATTGCCAACTGATATGCATAGGAGTTATTATAGTAGTTACTTGTACTTTAGCTGCTAAATCTAAAATAGTAGTTATTTTTATCTGCAATGGATTACTCATAAGACAAACTAAGTTCTTGCCCAGGCATCCTGGAGCCTGCAATCATAGCCGTTGGCAATGCAATCAGTACTCCGTGCAAGTAAGCTAGGATTATTATTGATGGAAAAGTGGTAGCAACTGCGTTCATTTCAGGCCAAGGTGCACTGTTTTCCAGCATGTGACATCTCCACCACCACCACCACATCTTCATCTCATTCCACTGCTTGGAAGCAGCTTGTGTAGGACCATCTAGCCAAATAAACATTTTACTATTATTTATTAATCTTATTATAAGGACACTGTTGGTATAATCAATATGGCAACAATGCTAGAATACATACTAAGCCTGGATTCCAGGGAGTAAATGTATGAAGCTGAGAGTTTTCCAGCGGGTTTGAAAAGTGGAGATGTTGCCTATAGCAATCAGCTATCATTTTGTAGAATGTACTAAATAAATGATAGCTAGAATCTGATTGTTTTTTCAAATCCACCAGAAAACTCTCAACTTGATACATTTACCCCCAGGTATGCTCAATATAGGGGCAATGCTGCATACCCCATACCGAGATACTGCTCTTATGCCTAATACAATGCAATGCAATACAATACAATGCCTACTGGGGTACTCAGTTTTTGACAGGGTTCTAAGATACCATAATATGATACAACCCTGGAAACACTAATAAAATGTTTTCTTATATTTTTAAAAATAAAGTAATTTTATAATATTGTTTATGGAGGCTATTGTTTCTAACAAAAGAAAAACACATTGCTGTTTCATTTATCTGTTTATGATTTTTGCTCTTTAAATCGTGACCTGGAATTTTCTATTAAAACTCTGCAATAGGGGGGGCGTGGCCTGGACGCCATCTCGAGTGGCTGTGCCAAGACTGAGCTCCCGCGTTTGGGACCCCAAAACAACATCTGTGGGGCTCATTGGTGGCTTGCTGGCGGCTGGTGCCCTCTGTGAAATCTGTAGGCAGCACTGGACCGAACTGCGGTGACTCTACACTCAGAATTTACCTGCCCCGGAGTTCTGCTCCTAGCTGCCGAGCGGGTGCTTGTAGCGCAGCCCCCTCCTTCCTGGTCTGCCTTGCCTGGTAACCTGCCTTACTGTGGGATCCCCCTTCTGTCCGGGTGTGCCGGCTGGGCCCTGAGAATCCCGAAGTGGACCGTGAATGGCAACTTCCGGTTTTTGCCAGTGCACTTCTGGTCGCCGGACCCAGGGAGCTGCGTTCTGGGAATACACTGCTGGTCTCTTTTGACCAGGCTGCCGCTCATCACTACGCTGGTCGCTGTCTGTGCGGCGCCTGAGAGATCCCCTGCTCCTGTTGACAGCTGGGGACCCGAGGTGTGGAAGGTGTGTCTGCCCTGTTGTTGTGGAGGAGATGAGCAAAGTAGCCCTCCAGAAGTAAATAGACTCCAGCATTGAGTCTTTGGTGGCTTTTTATGTGCAGCACTGAGAATTCCCCTAAATACGTGAAGTCCTGGGGCATATTCATATTTCTATTCATATGTGTGCTTAACTGAGCTGCCTGTCATTCCTTTCTATTGTCTGGAGAGATACAGTGTTATTGTGGAGACATCTTGTGGTGAATTGTTATTAATATCAAGTTATCATACTCAAAGCCCACTGCATGTTTCTGTCAGATCTTTGGCTTAACACCAAACAGGATCAAAGGGATTGAGCAAGCAGGAAGTGGAAGATATATAAAGTATTGCCACATAACACTGGGATGAATCCTGTGGAACGCTCTGCATATTACATTGCGCCCTATTGTATTGAAAGGCGCAGATGTTGCAGTCCACCTAGGCTATGCTATAAAGATCTACACAGCACGCAGCTCTACGGTTACTCCTGCCCACTGGTATCCAAGTGGTGTAAGGCACAATTCGCTGAGATGTTAAGTACCTAATTGCTGGTTATGTTCTATACCCATGCCTATATCATTCCAAATTCAACATACTTCATTTGAATGAGATGTAACGGGATCCATCTTCATTGTGTTTTTCCGACCCCTCGCAAGTACTTGATACCCTTCTGAGACTCGTTTAGCTGCCAATTCTCATCTATAGGTCAAGATGGCCCCTAAGAAAATCAAGGCTTCTAAGAAGGCCTCATCGTCTGGAGCTGTCTCCAAGCATAGAGCTATGGAAGAGATGGAAATCCCGTCACCAGTAAGTGCCTCACCGTCTCCTTTTACTTCAGCTTCACAAGTAGACTTGGATGGTCCGATCACTGCCAGAACTCTGCAGCAAATGCTCACCACCTTCAAGACTGAGCTAGTATCCGAGATGCACTCCTCACTGCGGGAAATTAATACGCAAGTGGCAGCTCTGGGTTGCAGAACCTCTCATGTTGAGGAAAAGATGAAGGAACTGGTGGCGTCACATAATTACCTCATTTCTTTTCATGAGAAACTTGAAGCTCAAGTATTGGCAATGGCAGATAAGATGGCAGATAGCGAAGATCGTTCCCGCCGAAACAATATTAAATTGAGAGGTGTCCCGGATTCAGTATCCAACGCTGAGTTGCCAAACTTTGTTAAAGAGCTGTTTCAAAAATTGCTCCTTGAAGCCTGTGCACAAGATTTGCTCTTAGACCGAATCCACAGACTCCCGAAACCGCGATTCGGCTTAGATTCTGCGCCTAGAGACACACTCATGCGTCTACATTATTTCCACATTAAGGAACAGATCCTACGTGCGGCCAGAACACCAGCAGCTGTAGAGATCCTCCAGGGTCTGCAAATCTTTCCTGACTTCTCTTCGGCTACCGTAGCTAAAAGATGCTCCTTTTTCAGTCTATCACTAAGGCCTTACGAGACAATCAGATCCAGTACAGATGGGGCTTCCCGGTCAAGCTCAACATCCAACTAAATAATTCAACTTGTATAACTTCAGTTGAAGATGGGACACAACTTCTGGCATCATGGGAGATTCAATTACAGGCAAACGCCTCAACTCCTCGCGTGAGGGTACCGAGAAAATGGGCCCAAGTGGAGAGAGAACGTTGAAAGTTTTTCTCTCTGTTCCCGTAGCTTATTACCCTCCGCTCTGCTGGGTCCCAACCCTTTGAAGCTGATTGTTTCACACTCTATTTACAGGCTCTCTATGTATTAGGTGTTACCCTTTAGAGCGGGAGTTAGTTTGAATTGAGTGGTTGGAGCAGGAAAAACTGTAATCCGAATGAGATCTATCTTTCGTTGGTAAGAGAAACTGCTTCTCCATACTCGTTTCTCTGTACTGGAGCTCTATCACTCCCGGGACTGATGTTGTTATTGGTTTATGCATTTGTTATACTGTTGAATTCTTGATGGTTTTTACTCTCTATAGTTAATGGCACGGGGGGACATCATATGGTTGGGTCCATGTCCCCCATTTACTCATTTTGCCGGTAAACTCCCTTTCCGGCAACTACTTTAACCTCAGACTTGGGGTTATTTCTGTTGTTTTTTTCCATTTTATTATTATTATTATTAATTTTTATTTATATTTCCATCCCTACTACCCTTCCCCCTCCCCTTCTTTTTTCCTACCCCTTTTACCCTTCCCACCTTCTGAAAAGTACATTTTTGTCATTTATTGCCATAAATGTTTCTGCTATGTTCTTCTTTTTGTCGGTTTGCATAAATGGTTAAATATTTGTCATTGAATGTGAAAGGGTTGAATTCCCCTAAACAAAGAGCTGATGTTGTGGCTGTCCAGGAGACCCATTTTTTAGCCAAAGATTTCCTCTATGTTATACAGCTAATGCCTCGTTTAAAAAGAACGGCGTAGCCCTATTGTTTAGTGCTAAAGTTAATTTTACTCTCCACACCAGTGTTGTTGACAGCAATGGGCGTTATATTATAGTAATAGGATCTCTTGATGGCCACTTAGTTACTATAGCCTCTATATACGCACCTAATTCCTGCCAAGTTCCCTTCCTCAGAGCTACCTTCCGTGAATTTGACAAATGCAAAAGAGGCACTCTCATTCTTATGGGAGATTTTAATATAGTGGCTGACCCCAAGTTAGATAGATCATCTGCTCCCACTTCTCATATAGTAGGCAGTGAGACAGGCCCTTCTGCTGCCTTCTCTAGATTGCTGGCGGAGTTTGGGCTTTATGATGTTTGGAGAACTCAAAACCCGTTAGAGAGAGATTATACCTATTATTCTCTAGTTCATAACTCTTATTCACGCATTGATTTAATTCTCACGGATAAGTGGGCGCTTCAAATCACGAAGTCAATTTAAATTCTTCCGATTACATGGCCCGACCATGCTCCAGTAGTTTGGGGCTGGCGATTTCCTAGATCATCGATGGCACTGGGTTCTTGGCATCTGGCCCCTTATTTACTTACTACTTTAGAGGCCAGAGAGTCACTTAGGGAGTCTTTGAATACATATCTTGCAACAAACTCGGTCTCCAATTTTTGGTGTACTCTTAAAGCAGTTTTGAGGGGTACGGCTATCCAGACGGGAGCGAGACTTAAACGCGCTTCCCTATATCTTTAGATGAAGTTGGAGATGGAGCTTTCTTCTGTTGAGTCTGTTAACAAGGTACACCCTTCTGCTGATCTCAAGGCACGTATTGCCCAAATTAAATCCGAACTTCAAAAGCTCCTTCTCTCAAGCACACAACATGCAATGAGCAGATTGCGCCAAAAATTTTATATCTCTGGTAATAGAGCAGGTAGAATGCTTGCGAGGAAACTAAGGGGGAAAAGAGTCCAAAATCGCATTAAATACTTGATAGAGGAAAATGGCACAAGAATATTAAATCCTAAGGCTATTGCCGATACCTTTGCGAAATGTTATTCCAAATTATATAATTTGTCGGAATCCTCTAGTACCCCACAGCCGACTAAATTGCTTATTGATGGTTTTCTGAGTAAGCTTAATCTTCCATCATTAGACCCGGATGCCATAGAGGCCCTTAGTGCTCCGTGGTGAGATATCCTGGCTTGACAGAATTGCTGCTTTCAAAATGTCAATGCTCCCCAAATTAATGTATTTGTTTTGTACAATTCCCCTTATCTTACCTAAGTGTTATATGGATAAACTTCGTCAGGTTATGACTTCCTATGTGTGGAGGGAGAAGCCTCCAAAGCTTTCCCATACAGTTACGACTCGAGCTAAAAGAATGGGTGGTTTAGCCCTTCCCGATTTAGCTAAATATCAGGAGGCAGCCATACTCACACTACTTCGTGATTGGTCTCTCCCAATTGTGCATAAACCATGGGTAGATATAGAAAGAGATTTAGTTCAGGCTTTTCCATTACAGGATCTCCTATGGATACCTAAACCGTGGCGTCCACTCTCATCTGAACTCCCTAAAAGATGCGTTACTGGTGTGGAATAGGGCCTTGAAATCTACCGAAATTATGACTCGCCCTACTTCCAACCTTTCTACCTTAGCTCTGGCAAAGCTCACCTCAGACCTTAACATCAATATATGGTTTGCTAAAGGGGTTACCACTGTTAGATCATTGTTCTCGGATCAAACCATACTACGGGACCAGTTCCATTTAGCGAACCAAGAGTTTTATAAATATTTACAGGTTTGCCATTGAGTAACGTCTTTCCGATCCCAACAACTACCTTTGCAACAGCCTCCCTCACACATCTATGCTAGATTAACCACAGGCGCAAACAGGGCGGCCATTTCTTTTTGGTATACGATTCTTACTTCTGGGAGTGAGCCGCTGAAGTTATCTTCTCAAAGGGCTTGGGAGAGAGATCTCGGTCTTGTACTAGATGAGAACCAATGGGACCATATCTTTGGTAACGCGTATAAAATGTCTAGGTGTTTGAATCATTCTGAGATATTTTATAAATTACTCCATAGACTATATCTGATCCCTGATAGGCTTCACAAGATGTGGCTGACACACTCTAGGGCTTGCTGGAGGAATTGTGGGGGGACAGGAGATATTATGCATATATTCTGGAGGTGCCCTGTTGCCAATAGTCTGTGGATTGAAGTATTTGCTTTGGTTGCCCAGGTTATTAAGACTCCAATTCCCTTCTCCCCTGAGGTGGCACTTCTACACTTCTTCCCCTCGCAGTTATACTATGGAGAGCGATATGTTGTTGGCCATATATTTATATCAACTAGGGCAGTGATTGCTCAAGCTTGGAGGTCTCCTTCTCTTCCCCACATAGCCAAGGTAGTAGCCAATACTCAACTAAGCTGTGACATGGAAACACTCGGTGTCCCATATTCTTCTGCCTCAGCCTCACCACACATGATATGGTTTATTTGGAATGATTATATAAGCCAACACTCAGGCCCCCAAGTTTCGGTAAACTCACCAGTGTCTTCTCCGCAGTAGTAAGGTTAGGACAGTATCTGTAATCTGAATAGATAATCATTGTACAGGTCGTAATTATTGGAACATTTCAAGTATACTTGTACTTTCCTCCCCTAACACCTTTCCTTCCCTCCTCCTCTTTTTCCCTTTTTTTTAGTTTGTTTTATTTATGCTATGTAAATTGTAAAAATTTTAAAAAAACCTAATATTGAAAAAAAAAAAAACCTCTGTAATAAGCAGAAGAAATATATACAAGCCTGACACATTTTCTTTTATTTTTTGTAGAGTGGAAAATCTTCAGAAAAGGCAAAGGAAGAGAAAAAAATGGAAGAAAACGCAAAAGAGGTTCGTACGCCAGATCCATCGTCAACAAAAAAACTGGAGGATGCAAAAGACACCAAAACACAGGGAAAAAAAGACACAGACAAACCAAAAGATGAACGAGTTAGCAAAATGAGGGAGAGATTCAGGCAAGAAAAAAACAGTAGTGCATTGGATAAGGAGAAGTTAGAGAGAACTCCACCTAAAAAACTTGTTGAAGAGAAGAGTACTAAACAAACAGGAAAGGAAAAAGCAGAAAAGGTAAATACTGAAGAGAAAAAAGAGAAGAAAGTACTTGAAAAAATAGAAAAGGAGGCAGTAGCAGAGGTACAAGCTGAAAATAAACTGGACAAGAAAATCATTTCAGACAAGTCCTCAGAGAAAAAATCAGAGAGTACCCAAGCCAATAAAAAAATACCACAGGAAAAACAATCAACTGAGAAAGATAAATTAGAGAGTGCCCAAGCCAATAAAAAAATACCACCGGAAAAACAATCAACTACGCAAGATAAATCAGAGACAATAGAGCCACTAAAAGCTGAAAATGGAGCTAAGAACCAAGCAGAGGAAAACAAAGAAGATGAGTCTATGAGCATCTTCGATGAACTCATAGAGAAAGTGAAAAATAACGAAGCAGGAATGACAGAACTGAACCTGAACAATTCAGACTGCATTACCATTGAGACACTAATGAGTTTTACTGAGGCCCTAGAGTTCAATACAGTGGTTAAGACCTTTTCCTTGGCTAACACTCGAGCAGATGACCATATTGCTTTGGCCATTTCTGCAATGTTGAAGTCCAACAAGACCATAATTAGCATTAATTTGGACTCCAACCACATCACAGGCAAAGGTATATTAGCCATCTTCAGAGCTCTGCAGCACAATGATACATTGACAGAACTCCGTTTCCACAACCAGCGCCATATATGTGGGGGGAAAACCGAGATGGAAATAGCAAAAATGTTGAAAGAGAACACTACAATATTAAAGCTTGGCTATCACTTTGAGCTTGCTGGGCCCCGCATGACTGTCACCAATTTGCTGAGTCGCAACATGGATAAGCAGAGGCAGCGCAGAATGGCAGAGCAGAAAGCATTAAAGGATGCAGAGAACAAGAAGAACTGCTTGGAAGTGCCCAAAGTCATTCCTCCTCCAAAGAACCCCCCAAAATCATTGTCAAAGCCAGTCACCAACAGCTCTCAAAAGGGCATCCCAAAAAAAGGAGGCGTACCGATCCCACCCCCTCCACCTCCACCAATGGCTCCTCTGGCACCACCCCTTTTTAATGAGAATATTAGGAATTCTTTGTCCCCTGCTTCTCAACGAAGGATAGTAGAGAAGACAGGCCCTGCAGAGAAAAACTCCAGAGATCAGCTGCTGGAATCCATTAGGTCCAGTAATATGAAACAGCTTAAAAAGGTAAGGTTCATAATATAGGCCCATGCTTCTAGAACAGATCATACTGTGTAAAGCTTAATAACTGTGAAAACTTTGGAAAGAGACACAGAGCGAATGTTTACACAGAAGAACGGAACCATATTTTTTTTCTAAAGGGTAGCGTGATGTAGGAAACATTTATAAACACTCGTATATCTTGCAAGTCACCTTTTTACTATTCATTTTTTTTACCATATACATAACTGTATATATGGCGGATTAATATGTAAAACCTAAAAAAAAACGTTCAAACATACCCAGTATTTTGTCCTTTCCAAGCTACTTGTTTTTTATGTTGGCTCTATGAACATACTTATAAGTAACGTAGACAATCAACAAGCAAGTGCAGGAGTTGGGGATATATATACCTATAATCTCCCCTATACATTACACATACTGTTTATGTTGCACTATAATCCCTACTCCATTAACCACTGGGATATAAAGCACTGCTTGCTACTGGCCCCATTTCAATTTCTTGCAAAATGCCCTATATTATGAAAATCCTGCATTTGCCCATAATATTAGTTACATTATGCCTGCATTGGTATTCACAAATGTAACCCATAATGACTTGACATGTATCCAGAGCCTTTCCAAAATTGTCCACCTTCTTTGATGGAGTAGCTATTAGCTCTTCCATCATAATAAAAACTGCACCACTAGAGTGAAAAACATTTATGTTCACCACTTTAAAATGGCTACAATGTTGGCATATGTGCACAAAGACCAACTGGAGCCAAAGCTTCGGATTGGCCCCACTGCTTACACCTATCCTACCACTCTCCGCAGTCTCACACAGCTCCAGATTTCATTAGGGCCTTTTAGCCCTGTGGGCTATGGTGAGGTGAATGGTGGCTTGGGTAGGGCACAGTTTTAATATGTATAGGTGGCAGAGATCTGATGCAATTGATACAGGTACATAAAAAAGACCAGGGCGTAAATGTATCAAGCTGAGAGTTTTCTGTTGGGATTGAAAAGTGGAGATGTTGCCTATAGCAACCAGATTCTAGCTATCATTTTGTAGAATATACTAAATAAATGATAGCTAGAATCTGATTGGTGTTTCAAACCCGCTGGAAAACTCTCAGCTTGATACATTTACCCCCAGAGGTTTGTTTGCGGAATAGGTACACATAGGGGCGTATTCAATTGTGAACGTTAACGCTGAAAAACGAGCACTTGAAAAATATTACCGTTTATACGGTGATATTGCGCGCAAAAAGCGTTAATACGGTAGTTTACTCGCGGAATTTCAGCTCGCAGCTCAGGGAGCAGCGAGCTGAAATTCCGCGAGTAATTACCGTATTAACGCTATGATTTTTCGAGCGCTCCTTTGTTAGCGTTAACGCTAACAATTGAATACGCCCCATAATCTCCCAGGAGTTCTCAATCAGAAATTCTTATTTGTTAAGCGGTCGTCATAAGAATAAATAAAATAAAATATAACCTTTATTGACTTAATTAAAATACGATCATAAATAAAAATAGTGAAATATATTAGTGCTCGTGAATAAACAAAAGGTGAAAATATTAAAATGGTTGGATGCACTTACTATATAACTCCTAAATTACTGAAGGGTAAATGCCTGTACTTGATTCTATTGTTTCATACAGTTCTTATGAAGTTTAACCTTCACTTATCTTGCACCAATCATAGTCCAATGGGGCGGGGTAGGGTTAAATAATAGATTTATAGCTCTCATGCCTTTCACCACACCCTACAAAAGGATAGATAATAAGCCCAAATATCTATCTTGCTCTCGTCTATGTATACAGACAGCGGTGACCAAATACTTTAATGGAGCACTTCCTCCACTAAAATAATAAACATAAACCCTTAATCTGACTTGGATTTGCTGCTCTTAAACAAGTTTCTAGTTTCCTGTATGAATTCCTAATGGCGACTGTTCTTGTATAAAGGCTGCCCATCATGCGTGCCACATATGGGGAGTGAATTGCTATCTACCTCCTAGTCACTCCATACTAACTTTGGATTTAGGGAGCTTCTAAGTCTTAAGTAAGCATCCTTCTATTATAAGCTCTGGATAGAGGTGCATCCAGCGAGATCACCGACGCACGTTTCGCTATGCTTTTTCCAAGGCAAACTGATATCAATTGCCTTTTCCAAGGCACTTGATACCATGGGGAACCACTCTAGAAATAAACGTGATGGTGGTTTCTAAAGCTAGCTACAAAGTGTTGTGTGTTTTCTTTATTCGAGCCTTGGGTTGAGAGTAAGGGGCGAAGGGTTCCTTGGTCTCCCTTGAGTGTCATTGAACAAGGGCATTACCCCGTAAAGAACTTACTGTCTGCACTCCCAGAATAAAGATAAACTAGTAGGCCAGGAACCGAAACACACACCCATACCCATACATGGTTTAATTCTAGGAAAGCGGTTGTGACATATGTTTGCCTTCTCTTATATAAAATAGAAGAGGTTAGCGTTATTAGATATATTAAAATGCAAGAAGATTTAGCATGACAACAAGCTAATATATGTATATATCACAATGTATATGGAGCAAAAAACAAAATTCAGTAGGGAGATGATTGCTTTCTGTATAATTAAGCTTTGTCCATACACGCCAGGTTATGTGATGATGAAACACATACACATGGGACAGGGCCATACATAATCCCACAGGCAAGTTATGATCTTTATGCAGTATTCCAATTTTATATAATATCCACTCAGAAAGAATTAGATTACCTGTGTGAAAGACCCCTTTGAATAGAAGGGCACAGAAAGATTGATCAAAACCCTCCATTGCTATGAGACTACAGATTAATTGTGTAGCACACAGAGAGTAAATCAAACAAACATAAGCTTTACACAATGTCTTTTTTTATAGGTGGAAGTGCCCAAATGGCTGAAGTAAAGAAAAACAAATGGCGTACCAGAAGAAACTTTATTTCTTGTGCTGAACAACTTAAGAATATTCATTTGTTTTTCTAAATCCACAGTGTTTTTTTTATTCAAATTGCCACATAGGGTCCAACTGCAGTCTGTTAGCAAACATTTATGATAAAAACCTTTGTATAATCTCCGTGTGACTGAACAGCTGTTTACATATCCATGATATTGACATTATCAGATAAAGTACACAGTGAGATTCCCTGCAGGGGGATCCATCAATGTGGTTTAAGTAATTGTAACTGGGATCAAGAAGGGATCAGTGAGAAATGGGAATATTTCAAACGCTTGTTCCAGGCAAGATACAGTGTATGCTTTCCTGCCGCATATGCCAAAACCCATTTTGAAGATCTCTCTGTACTACTGATAAATTGATTGACTGATGTCACAACCTCCATGCAGTTGGTCAGCTGAATATATGGATTTTGCCATTACTTTGTACCCTGTAAAATACACAATAAATGGTAAATCATAACTAATTGTTGGAAAAGAGAACATTGTTCCCTTTCACTTAGTGCATGAAGCACTTTCATCTGTTATCCTCTCCACTGTGAACTGGTTAACAGATACATGGCGTGAAAGCTGTGTGAGAACATATAGATGGGTACTGCGTATCACTGTTATTTAAAATGCTAAATTCGCACAAATATATATTTTTTGACTGATTGTAAATCTATTGTGAAAAGTATTGTTTCAAGAGCTTAATAAACATTACAAATGCATGGGTATTTAAGCTGTTCTACAAGTTTTTCTAGGGGATATATTGTCTGGCACTGCAAGTCTCTCCGTCAGGGAAAAGACACATTACACTTCAATTTGCCATATATGGAAATCACAGCAACTTGTTTCTTATTCACAGGACAAGGGAGGGTGAGAGTGTTTGGGAAAGAAAGTGGCAGTGGAGACAGGAGATTGAGAAATAACAGCTACGGCCATGATGACAGTGAGCCTCATTTCCAAAGTGCAGCTTAAAAGCTCTTTAGTGGTGCTGTGTAGTTTGATTTGTGCAAATACTCCTAGGGGTATATTTACTAAACTGCGGGTTTGAAAAAGTGGAGATGTTGCCTATAGCATCCAATCAGATTCTAGTTATTTATTTAGTACATTTTACAAAATGACAGCTAGAATCTGATTGGCTGCTATAGGCAACATCTCCACTTTTTCAAACCCGCAGTTTAGTAAGTATACCCCTAGGAGTATTTGCACAAATCAAGCTACACAGCACCACTAAAGAGCTGTTATGATCTTACCTGATCCCCGTTCCGCTGCGCTGTCAGCGTGGTCTGGCAGCTGTATCCGCTCTGTTCAGCGCTTCTCCCGATGGCGCCCCCGCACTTCCGGGTTCTTCCAGCAGCTAGTAATGTGACTTCTGGGCGGGGAATTCAAATAGCTATATCTTCTCTGCTCTGACACGCTGCCTGTGTCAGAGCAATGTGTTTCCTGTTCCTGGCTAGCAGTTCCTGTGTTCCTGACTCCTGTGAACCTGCTCCCTGTGTACTCCCCTATTCCTCCTACTCCTGTGTACCAACCTGGCTGTGACCTGACTATTCTTTGGCTTATTCCTGGCACCACGTATTGGACTGTCTTCCCTGTGTACCGACCCGGCTGTATTATCAACTACTCTCTGGATTTCCCTCTGGCACCGTATACCTGATATCTCCTGTGTACCGACCCGGCTGTGTTATCAACTACTCTCTGGATTTCCCCCTGGCACCGTATACCTGATATCTCCTGTGTACCGACCCGGCTGTGTTCCTGGACCCATCTCCTGCTACGCACTCATTGACTCCGTGCATCTACCGGTTACTGCTCCAGACCTTCAAACCCTGGAATTCACGGTTAGTGCCTGTACTTGCATCGCTTTGTCATATTGGCTGTCTGACTACCCATCACTTAGAACCTTCTCCCTTACGTCAGTAGGCTAACCTGGGGGCCGCAACCTGCGGTTCTTCGGCAGCAAAGACCACACTACCTTGCGGTGGTTCTTGGTGAAGACCGGAAGGCCGTTAGACTCCGCGCCCTAGGTAAGCCTGTGCAAATACTGACTAAGGCATTTAAATCGTAACAAGAGCTTAGGTATTCAACAACAGGCATATGCAGAGGAGTTGGTGGCACAGTGGTTAATGTTGCTGCCTCATGGCTTTGGGGCAGTGGGTTCCATTCTGACCAGTTCATTACAACCTGTGTGTTGTTCCTATAGTCGCCCCATGTTTGTGTGGCTTCTCTCTGGATGCTGTGGTTTATTCCCACAGTCCAAATGTAGCCCGTCTCTGTGTGGTTGAGAATTTAGATTCTATGCATCACCAGGTGCAGGGACTGTAGTGATTAATTAAACATTCTCTGTAAAGCTTTACATATGTTGGCTCTATATAAAGGATAATGATAACAGTAAAGCTACCACCAACCAATGAGTGGAGAGAGGGCATTCCTTAACTATTAGGTGCTTCTAGTTTTGTGAAACACTACAAAAACAAGATTTCAATTTGCAGAGTGAGCTTACTGAAATATGGTAAAGGGGTGGAAAGGGTGCAATTTCAAGTACCTTGAAATAAAAGCCATCTCAAATGTATAAATTATATTATCCAAAAATGTAAGAAAAATCAAAGGTTACTTGGGCAATGACAATATTATACACACCTTACATTAGATAACCTTTATGGGTAACATAACACATATTTTAGTGGTCAAATTACAAAAAATGTATAGTTGGGAGTCCCTGACAAGTGCTAAAAGTCCCATGATTATTTGTATGCATTCATTACTTAACTGAAAATAATTTGTGGTCAAAACCATTTTTTTTATGTTTCTGAATATGATCCATTGTATCCTGGATACAATGGTCTGTTTCTCTTTTTTTCTCAGTTATGTCAGTCAATGTCAGCAACGTAGAGTTGAATCAAATAAAGTTTAAAGTGTTTAAAAAATATATTGTATTATCCCAATTCAAGGTCATATTTTAATGACCTTGAAAAGCTGTTTTTTCACTTATGATGTCACTAACAAACGTTTGTACTAGTTTTAAAAGACATACACATGGGTTTGTGGGTCAATATAGTATCTACTGTGATTAAAAGTGTTCCATGTCGAAAGTGGGCTAGAAGCAGTAATGCAGCAGAACCTGTGCACAAATGCAAACAGGAGATTTTGATGTACATGACCGGGTATTCCAATACACATTAAGGGATGGAGAAAGTGCATTTTAGAGGAAATCCCATTTTAATGGGTGTCAACAGTGCTTTTTTAACCCAGCAAACAACCTAAGTTTTAGAGCAACTCAGAGGGGAAGGCAATCTGGTATTTGCCACTATTTCTGATAATAAAGGGTGGTCCAAAGTTAACAGGTAGCAACATGGTACAGCTACTGAAGTAAAGCAGTTAATACTTAACCCTTAATCTGCTAGTCACTTCCCCAATAGGGTACCAAACAACTGTCCTTCACCTCTTGGACATGTAATTTGTACTTAAAGCAGTAACATGTAATTTTTTTTTTCCTTTAAATAGCAAATTAAGTACCTTTTAAGCTTGTATCATTTTTATTAACTGGCCTACAAATCATTAGCTCCTAGTCAAGATTTCTCTGGAGGCAGCAATAAATATAGCTGCCAATTACACAGTTTTAAGCACATCATGTTAAGGCAGATTAGAAAGTGGAGGTTTTTACATGGCACAAAGCAGACAGGGCTCAGAGGGGCATTCCAAAGCCTCTCTGCTCACTACATCATGTGCCATGTAACTGTGGCAATTCATTATATCATTGATATCAGCCTGAATAAACAAATGAAGGAAAATGATAAATGCCAACATTCTTGGTTATAGCCTGCCACAGTGGTTTATGTTAAAAATATACCTATTTTTTTTATGGGATTGCTACTTTAATAGAGCTGCCACCCCCAGTTTTTAAAGTTTGAAACACATTTTCAGGCCTTAGTTATGTTTTAACACTGAAACGTTTTTAACTGAAACTCAGAAACCGTATTATTTTAATAAATGTTTACTATTATAAATGTTACAAAAATAATACATAATAAACATGCCAAAGACTATAAGATCAAAGGGAAAAAGTCGAAATAGTTAAGGAGAATTTACCCAGGAAGACAAGGAGAAAAATGAATCACATCAGATCTATTATATACTCTTCCATTTTAATATTTCAATAAAACATTATTTGGACCAGGTTAAAGAGGAAAACAATTTACGCTACTTAGATCATAATCTGGGTCATCTTTATTATAGAAGTTGAAATTCAAAATGTGCAATATTCTTTACTGCATGCAGGAGGTTATGGGGAGCTAAATAACACTAAATATGGGTATATCCTGTTGAAGGTGTGTATTTGTTTAACATTCACCCAAAATATGTTATGTCTTTAACAGTTTATAACATAATTACAAAGTAAAGAGCAGATAAATATATTATATTGGTAACATCCACAACTCATGATGGTTAATATTAATATATAAACCATGCATTATAGGAATTCTCTGTCCCCAAGATGACCTGTTAGGGACAATATAGCTAAGTCTCTTGCATATTTGATCTTCAACCTTTAAATCCGATCAGAAATGTGTAGTGTAGTATGTTAACAGTTTGCATCATTACAAAATATATACCCAACAACCCTTGTGACCAATCCTATATATGTATTGTATAAGGCAACAGTTGAAAAGACAGAAATTTGTTGAACAATTAACCCCTTGTATGGTAGAGCAGTTTATCCATATCCGGGTAACTGATCTAAAGCAGACCATTACAACATTGAGAGAGATTGCTAACCTGGAGCAGAGTTTACAGCTCACCGTTGATGCGTTAGCTGAGCAGAGTGGAGCAGAGACAGAGGAGGATGCACAGGTAGGCAGATCGGTAACAGTTACTAGGGGAGCAGAGGGAGGAAGAGGCAGGCCAGTTCTGAGTTAAGCAATCCCAGCAGATTTGCCAGATTGGATGAAGATACTGTGGAAGGCAGTTCAGAATTGGTAGCGTTGGGTGAGACTGCTTCTTTTATCAACTAGGGGAATGATCTCTCCAATATAGAGGGCACCAAAATAACTCAGGGACCCAGGCAGATTATGGTGGTAGGGGATTTAATTATTAGGAAGGTAGATAGGGCAATCTGTTACCGGGACCATGCATGGCGAACAGTGTGTTGTCTCCTGGGTGCTCGGGCTCGGCATATTGCGTATCGGGTGGACAGATTGTTGGGAGGGGCTGGGAATGACCCGGCGGGTTTTGGTGCGTGTTGGCACCAATGACCGAGTTGAAGGAAGAAGGGGTGTCCTAAAGAATGATTTCAGGGACATAGGTCGCAAACTTAAGGCAATGACATCCAAGGTAGTATTTTCGGAAATACTACCTGTGCCACACGCTAGTCCAGGGAGGCAGCGGGAGATTAGGGAGGTTAATGCGTGGCTAAAAGTTTGGTGTAGGAAGGAGGGTTTTGGTTTCTTAGAGCACTGGGCTGATTTCTCGGTCAGTTGCCATCTTTATTGTTGAGATGGATTGCACCTGAATAAGGAGGGAGCTGCTGTGCTAGGGGAGAGGATGGTTAGAAGGTTGGCGGAGATTTTAAACTAAGCTGCGGGGGAGAGGGGGGAGTCAAGCAAGTATTTATGGGATAGACATTGAGAGTAGTAAGGAGTAATTTACCAAGAGTCAAGGGGGTGGAGAGGAGGGGGGAAAGGGAAGCATAGCCGATAAGGAGAGGCCCTTTTTAAAGCAAAAAGAAATACCTAAGGGAGGCAAAAGACTTAAGCATATGCTTGCAAATGTGAGAAGCCTGACAGGTAAAATGGGGGAGTTAGAACTAGTAGCAATGAATGAGCAGTATGATATTATAGGTATTACTGAGACCTGGTGGGATGATACACATGACTGGGCAGTCAACTTGCAAGCTATTCTCTCTTCAGGAGGGATAGGGTAAATAAAAGAGGAGGAGTATGTATTTATATTAAGCCAGAGTTAAAACCAAGTATTCAGGAAGTTATTTACGAGAATATTGGTGATAATATAGAGGCATTGTGGGTGTAAATATCCAGCGGAGGAAAAAGTTCAGAGAAGTTGCTGATAGGGATAAGCTATAAACCACCAGATATTAGTATGATTGAGGAAGCCCAACTTCTACATCAAATTGAAAAGGCTACACAACTAGGTCAAATTTTAATTATGTGGGATTTTAATTATCCGGGAATTGATTGGAGTACTGAGACCTGCGATACAGCTAGGGGAAATAGGTTTCTGAGCACGCTAAAAGATCATTACATGTCCCAATTAGTAGAGGAACCAGACTATACTGGGCCTAGTAATAACAAATAATGTAGACGTAATATCAAATATTCAAGTAAGAGAGAACTTGGAAAACAGTGCTCATAATATGGTCTCATTTGAAATTAGTTTCCAGAAGCAACAGTATAAGGGATTAACTAGGACTTTAAACTTTAGAAAGGCAAATATTGATATGCTAAAGCAGTCTATAAAGTGCATAGACCAGTGGTTCCCAAACTTTTGCAGTTCGCGGCACCCTTAGAGTCTCCAAATTTTTTCAAGGCACCCCTCCAAAATAATTATTGAGCAGTCCTGTTTTAGAGGTAGTTGGGTCAAAAAATTATAATAGGTATTTAGGTCAGGACAGAAATACTTATTTAGTGGTATGCAAAAATGCCCCCTCTGCATCCAGACACACTGCCCCCTCTGCATCCAGACACACTGCCCCCTCTGCATCCAGACACTCTGCCCTCAGACACACTGCCCCCTCTGCATCCAGACACTCTGCCCCCTCTGCACCCAGACACTCTGCCCCCTCTGCATCCAGACACACTGCCCTCTCTCACACTGCCCCCTGTCACCCTGTCCCCCCTCCACTGCCCCTCTCATGCTGTGTCCCCCTCCACTGCCCCTCTCCGCTGTGTCCCCCTCCACTGCCCCTCTCAGGCTGTGTCCCCCTCCACTGCCCTTCTCACGCTGTGTCCCCCTCCACTGCCCCTCTCACGCTGTGTCCCCCTCCACTGCCCCTCTCCGCTGTGTCCCCCTCCACTGCCCCTCTCAGGCTGTGTCCCCCTCCACTGCCCCTCTCATGCTGTGTCCCCCTCCACTGCCCCTCTCACGCTGTGTCCCCCTCCACTGCCCCGCTGTCACTCTCCTCTGCCCCGCGGTCACTCTCCTCTGCCCCGCTGTCACTCTCCTCTGCCCCTCTGTCTACCCCGCTGTCACTCTCCTGTGCCCCTCTGTCTGCCCCGCTGTCACTCTCCTGTGTCCCTCTGTCTGCCCCGCTGTCACTCTCCTGTGCCCCGCTGTCACTTTCCTGTGCCCCGCTGTCTGCCCCGCTGTCACTCTCCTGTGCCCCGCTGTCACTCTCCCGTGCCCCGCTGTCACTCTCCCTCTCATTCCTCTGCCTCGCGCCAGACATAAAAAAAACCCAAAGAACACATAAACTTACCAATCCGCCGGGCGCCGGGACCCAGCAGCCTCCTCTCTCCCGCAGCTGTCACTGAATATCGACGTCAGTAACAAGCTGCTGGAGGAGAGAGGAGACTGCTGGGTCCCGGCGCCCGGCGGATTGGTAAGTTTATGTGTTTTATGGTTTTTTTTATGTCTGGCTCGCGGCACCCCAGTGACCACGCCGCGGCACCCCTGGGAGCCGCGGCGCACAGTTTGGGAACCGCTGGCATAGACTATAACAAAGTTTTTGAAGGAAAAAATACGGAAGAGAAGTGGGCGGTCTTTAAAATGTTGTTGGAAACATACACATATAAGTTCATTCCTATGGGAAATAAATGTAAAAGAATTAAGTCTAAACCAATGTGGCTAAATAAAAAGGTAAGGGAAGAAATGCAAAGGAAGAAGCGTGCATTTAAATTGTTTAAGTCTGAAGGGTCAGAGGAGTCCTTCCATAGGTACAAGGAATATAATAAAATATTCAAAAAGGAAATTAGATGGGCTAAATTAGAAAATGAAAGGCAAGTTGCAAAAGAAAGACAAACCCCAAAAAGTTTTTTAAATATATAAATTGCAAAAGGAATCAAAAAGAGAATATAGGACCCCTAAGAAGTGAGATGGGTAAATTGATAAATGATACTAAGGAAAAAGCAGAGGTGTTAAACACTTTCTTCACTTCAGTATTTAGTAGAGAGGAACAAATGGTAGGAGTAATACATAAAAATGGAAATTAAACCATACCATTAATTAATACTTGGTTGACAGAGGAAGAAGTCCAAAGGCGAATATTAAGAATATTAAGATAAAGCTCCAGGTCCAGAAGGCATACACCCAGGTGTCCTTGTGGAAATAAACTCAAAAATAGCTAGACCGCTATTCTTAATTTTCAGAGATTCAATTTCATCAGGCTCAGTACCAAGGGATTGGCGAATAGCAGATGTGGTGCCGTTGTTTAAAAAGGGGACAGGATCACAACCAAGGAATTATAGACCTGTAAGCCTGACATCAATAGTGGGGAAACTACTGGAAGGTATATTAAGGGATAGTATTCAAGATTACTTGGTGCGCAATAAGATTATTAGTGGGAATCAGCATGGATTTGTGAGGGATAGGTCATGTCAAACTAATCTAATTAGTTTCTACGAGGAAGTTAGTGGGAACTTAGACCAGGGCAGCACAGTAGATGTGTTCTATTTAGATTTTGCAAAGGCCTTTGATACAGTGCCACACAAGAGGTTGGTTTACAAAATAAGGGAACTGGGTCTAGGAAACAACATTTGTACTTGGATCAAAAACTGGTTAGAGAATAGGGAACAGAGAGTTGCAATAAATGGAACATTTTCTAATTGGTCAAAAGTTTTAAGTGGAGTACCTCAAGGTTCCGTGCTGGGGCCATTCCTTTTTAATATATTTATTAATGACCTTGGTGATGGTTTAGAGAGTAAAGTTTCTATTTTTGCAGATGACACTAAACTCTAAGGTAATAAAGTCAGAGCAAGATGTAGCTCATCTACAGAGGGACTTAAATAAACTGGAGGATTGGACGGCCAAATGGAATATGAGGTTTAACATAGATAAATGTAAGGTTATGCATTGTGGGACCAAAAACAAGAATGCAATCTATAAATTAAATGGAATTAATTTAGGAGTATCTATAGTGGAAAAGGATTTGCTCGTAGACAGTAGACTTAGCAATAGTGCTCAATGTCAAGCAGCACCTGCAAGGGCAAATAAAGTATTGGCATGCATAAAAAGGGGCATAGATGCAAGGGAAGACAGTTTAATTTTGCCACTGTATAAATCGTTGGTAAGACCTCATCTTGAATATGCAGTACAGTTCTGGGCACCACTCTATAAAAAAGATAATTTGGAACTAGAAAGGGTTCAGAGAAGGGCGACAAAATTAATAAAGGGTACGGAGTCATTAAGTTATGAGGAAAAGTTAGCCAGTTTAGGCATGTTTACTTTAGAAAAGAGTCGTCTAAGAGGAGATATGATTACTGTGTACAAATATATTAAGGGTCAATACAGGGAACTTTCATGGGAACTTTTTACCCCAAGGACTATACACAGGTTAGAGGAGAGGAAATTTCACAACCAGCAAATGAAGGGGTTCTTTACAGTAAGGGCAGTCAAGATATGGAATTCATTGCCAGTGAAGGTTGTGATGGCAGATTGAATAGATATGTTTAAGAAAGGGTTAGACAAATTTTTAGCAGAAAAGTGTATCCAGGGATACGACCGTTAATTAAAATGAAGGATAGTAGTGGATATAGGATAAAAATAGGACTGCAATATTGGGTCTGGGGGGATTTTCCCAATTGAAACAGATTAGCGTTTGCTTACTCTGGATCAATTAAAAATCTAAATGCAGGATCGCTGGACATCCAAAATAGTTTGAACTTGATGGACTGGTGTCTTTTTTCAACCTCATCAACTATGTTACCATGTTACATATCTCCCGACCATACAGATTTTAATTTGCCCCAATCGGTGGGAAATTAGGGTGGTATTGTCTGTTCACTGCTGCATGGCCTCCGTGGTGTGGACACTCCCCCATCACGATGTAGCCACGCCCCCATGTCCCAATGCGGCCTTCCTCTATGTTTGGAGGAATGGTTTATCTCAGATGCACGTCCTTAACAGGTCACCCAAGTAAAGTGTTCTGGGTGCAGACAGCCACAGATTTGTGAACATCTGACAGTTCGGCTGACCGAGACCAGTCACGTCATGTGAGCTCCTCTGCATAATGCAGGGAGTTCACGTTATGACAGGCAATCCAATCAGGGAAGGAGGAGAGCGTCTTCTCGCTCTCCTTCCTCTGCATGGGCTCCAGAATCTGCGTGAGAGATGTGACAGGTAAGTAAAAGACATGTGAGAGACTGATGGGCATGTGAAGAAATATGATGGCATTTGGGGATATCTGTTGGAATGTGTGGAGGTTTGATTGACATGTATGGGGCATGTGTGGAAACCTTATGGCATGTATGAGGAATGTGGGTAAATCTTGTCGAAGTCAGCAAATTGGATAAAGTCATTTCAATTAAAATCGAGCAAACTTGGTTGTCTTTGATCTGAAAAGATGCGTACGGTACGCTACGAAGTACATGGGCACGCTACGGCGTGAAAGGGCGTACGCATCCACTACACGTGGCAGCAACAGTAATTGGTCTTTTACCATGCATTCACACAAACACGCATACTTATAAAATAGTACACATTAATGGTAGTTGCAACACATAGTCTGTTATGTCGAAATATAGTAGTATTTATATGTTATATTAGAGTTACATGCATATTAGTGAAATACACGAAACAGGCTGAAGGAATCATATCATGAGTGGTATCATAATAAACCTCTTTACATATACTACTGTTTGATTCACTCTGCGAAGGAATCGCAGAGTGCATACACAAGTTATGAATGATAGGGAATTATGAACTACTTAAGACTAAGGAATCTTGGCCGGAAGGACCGAGCATACCCCCTGGAGAGGTGAACCCCTCCTTTGGATTCCTTAGGATGAACTAGCCAATGATTGACAACCCCTTGGACCTTCCTTAGACCTGGACCAATAGATGCAAGCTATACCATCTTCATTGTATTACTGTATTTCTGTGTGCATATAAGCAGCAGCTTCACATCCAGTGTTCAGACATCTTGTCCCCAGACTTCAGGATTGAATGACTGCACTGGATCCAGAGAGCCTGCGATAAGTAACGGCTGTATTTATTATCACTTCGCTTGAGCATATTATTCTACTATTTGCGAATAAATCTTTGTGCGTTGGAAACACAAATCGAGGTTCGACAATCGTTATTGGTTAGCGACAATACACACATAACAATCTCATGGCATGTAGGGAGGCAGACTGACATGTATGGATCATGTGGTGAGGCTGATGGGCATGTAAGGGGCATGTGTCACGAGTCTCAACGGTACCTCATTAGGGGCAGCGGGGCGCGTGCACATCTAGTTAATTTAATTATATTAATTTATCAGCCCGAGGCTGATTATTCCGTTGGGCTCCTCTGCTGCCATTGGCCAGTCTCTGTATATAAGGCAGGGAGGACAGTGCCTCCCTGCCAGTTATAGTTCTCAGTTGCTGTTTGCTAACCTGCTCCCGTACCTTGAACCTGTTTGCTGTTTTGGATTACTCGTGTACGACCCTTGGCCTTGTTTATTGGACTTTGATTATTTGCCTGTTTCCCTGACCTTTGTTTCGCTTCTGGACCCTCCTCGTTTGCTGCTAGCCCTGACATCTTGCCTGTTTCTGACCACGTTATCTGCTTCAGACCCAAGACCTCGGCATGTTTCCTGGCCACACTTGATTCTATTCCCCGCTACTCTGCGCTATGGTACGTTCATAAACTTGTACTTTAAGACCTGGGGGCATCAGAGTACCTGTGAGCATAACGAGCTCTACGGGAAAGGCGGCTGCTATAGGTGAAGACCTCTCCATCTTGTTCTACAAGGTTATAAGACCGTTAGCCGTCACAGCATGTGGGGAAATCTGATGGGAATGTGAACAGGTCTGAGCTGCATTTTGCCATATAAGATTTGTATTTTTCCCCACTTCAACAGTTCCTTCCACAGCAATTGTGAATATAGAAGCAGCATGAACTACTGTCAAGAGACTGCAACCCTTTGAACCCAGCAGCGAGATAGAAGGCTGAGTATACGCTACAGAAAATTTCTAATACGATTGTCACAACCAGTAGGGTCAGAGGAGTACCCGTACAATCTGCTCACGTTAGCACTACCTCCTAGAAGGTGTGGTATCTAACTGAATGGGAGGTTTTCACCAGAGGCTCTCGCAAGGGCCCTTGGTCTTCTCAGCTCCCTGACCGCAGGTCGCGGTTCTCCTAGGAGGTGATGAGCAAAACTGTGAAAAGAACCAGGACTATAACTGAAGATGCTTTGGATGAGGAGTACCAGGAACGCTGATAGATTAGGAGACAATAGAGCAGTGTGCTGATTAACACAGGAGGCTGGTAGCGATGGTAGCAATAACCAGCAGAGCGTTTACCACAAGGATAGTGGAGTAGACACAGAGGGTGTGATAATTTGCAGATATGCTAGAGATTCAGAGAACAGGTAGTAATAATCTGCAGAGCACTACCACAGGGTAGTGGAGTAGTCACAAAGGCTGTGATGATGTGCAGATAGATGTGCTGGAGACTTCAAAGAACAGGCAGCAAACCAAAGGCAAGGACACCTGAACAGGAGAGTAGACCTGAAGATCTGGCAACTTGGTAGAGAAACAGGTGGTTTAAATAGACAGAGCTGACAGGCCTAGCCAACCAAGAGGATGCAGGAAATATTGAGCAGACCAGGTGTGTGCCTGCTCAGTTCAACCCAGCAAGAGAATGCAGAAAGAGGGAAACAGGTGAGAACAGTGACCATAATGCAGGTTTATCTGGTGCAATGCGTGACAGCGATATTACCAACGACTGAAAGTCCCGATCAGCATGTGGTTCATGTGTACACACTATACACGTTTTACAAAATTTATCTTCAAATCTGTGCTCTTCATCTGTCTTAACCATCATCTGAAAAAACACTGTAAACTCTATAGAGATCTGCCTACACTGCTGGCCATGAGTGCATAGAGACTTCAACATTGGAACAATGTCGTTCCAATTCTTTTTTAGTCCATTTATAAAATCAAATCAAACAATACAATGAGCTTTGGAACAATAATCGTTAATTGTTGGAGCATACACACTAATGCAGTGATGGCTAACCTGTGACACTCCAGGTGTTGTGAAACTACAAGCCCCAGCATGCTTTGTCAGTAGATAACTAGCTGATAGCTGGCAAAGCATGCTGGGACTTGTAGTTTCACAACACCTGGAGTGTGATAGGTTAGCCATCACTGCACTAATGCAATATTGGGCCGAATGGTCGGTTATCGTGTGGCCCGATAATTGGGTGGAAAACCTTTAGTGGGTACCCAGCCTAAGAGCTGTGCAGAGCAGAGCTGTGCTGAGTTGATTATTATTCTGAACAGTTTGACAATGTTGGATATTTTCTTTTTCACTTACCAAGATAGAGTAAATTATACTATATTGTTTTCAATGTATGTCTGTACAGTATGTACGTGCATGTTTATACTGTGTATATGCACACACATATATATATATATATATATATATATATATATATATATATATATATATAAAAATAATAAGCAAGAGGCGCTTAGTGCATTAATAGAAAAACACCAAATTGTGACAATGTTTTTATGTATATGTGTGTACCTCATACACAATATAAATATAAGAACATACAGATTTACGCAGCAGGCAGCTCCTCAAAAAAAGCACTCATTTGCAAGTGCTCAAATAATTCTAAAAGACAAAAGGAGAGAAGCGCCACGCATAGTGTATTAAATGACCAACAATTAGTCTTCTCAGTGTGACAAACAAGTGAATTGGCCTCGTACCAAAAAACGAATAATAAACAGCTTATCTGTAATTAGATTCCCGACATCCTATATAGAATCCTTGATGTCCAGTCCTTATGGCTCCAGAAGTTCAGATCACTATGGACTCAGAGCAGAACTACTATGGTGTAGTATGCCAAATATATATATATATATAAATAAAAAGTAAAGTTGTCTCTTTGCCGTATCTATAGCTATTTTTTGTCCTTAGGCTCCGACTGCCTAGGCTCCGACGGACCTGCACTATGTGCAGGTCCGTGGCGGCAGAGATGGGCAGACAGAGATGGGCAGACAGAGAATCCTGCCCGGCAGCTCTGATTGTGTTTCAAACACAGAGTGGCCAGAAGTGGTCTTCATGGAACAATTTCGGCCAAAAAGCTAGACGTGAAAACAAGGTTGAGCGACTCAACTATGGACGAAAACATAGGGACTGGGTTGGTAGAAAATGGCAGCAGGTGCTCTGGATTGAGGAGTCAAAATCTGATATACTTAGCTGTAACAGAAGACAGTTTGTTTGCCTAAGGGCTGGAGAGCGTTACAATAAGGAGTGTCTGCAGGCAACAGTGAAGCATGGTGGAGGTTCCTTGCAAG
This sequence comes from Mixophyes fleayi, assembly GCF_038048845.1. Lineage (NCBI taxonomy): Eukaryota > Metazoa > Chordata > Amphibia > Anura > Limnodynastidae > Mixophyes > Mixophyes fleayi. Next base: position 229,696,602 of record NC_134403.1, read on the forward strand.
ATTGGGGCTGCATTTCAGCAAATGGAGTTGAGGATTTGGTCACGATTAATGTGGTCCTCTATGCTGAAAACAACAGGCAGGGACTTATCCATCATGTAATACCATTAGGGATTGGCTTCAACTTTATTCTGCAGCAGGACAATAACCCCAAACATACAGCCAATGTCATTAAGAACTATCTTCATCTTAAAGAAGAACAAGGAGTCCTGGAAGTGATGACATGGCCCCCACAGAGCGCTGATCTCAACATCATTGAGTCTGTCTCAGATTACATGAAAAGACAGAAGGATTTGAGAAAGCCTACATCCACAGAAGATCTGTGGTTAGATCTCCAAGATGGTTGGAACAACCTCCCTGCCATATATATATATATATATATATATATATACATATATATATATATATACACATACACATACACACACGCACACATCTACATATATATACATATACACACACACATATATATATATATATATATATATATATATATATATATATATATATATATACACACACACACATACATACACACACACACACACACACACACACACTAGCTGAAGTATCCAGCATTGTCTGGGTTTGAATCTTCAAGTTATTAAGTTATAAGTAAGTTCGATGTAACTGTCAACATTTTAAAAATAATTAGCAGCTAAGATGTCATCCAAATCCATCCAGTGTACACCAACGGGAGGTCCAACCGGTTCCCTAACCCCCTAAAACTTGTCCAGGACCCAACTCGACCACCTCGCTTGGTTTCCTCCCAATCACTGCAGGCATGTCTGAAAACGCATTTGTAAATAGTAAAAACCTTTAGCTTGCATTCAGGATTAAACGTACATATAACATGTTAGATGTGCATGCGTCTATTTTTGGAAATAAAACCTTTTATATCTTTTAAACATTCTTGGTTTTGTTGGCATGAACATTCAATTATTACTATAACAACAGAGAATGAGTTAAATATAACTATATTCAGAAAAGAAACAACTTCTAAAAAGTGGGAAAAAAATTAACATCCTAGATTGATTAATTGACATCTTTTTAGAAAATGGTGTAAAAAATTGAGAATTATACTCACCGTTAATTTCCTTGACATACTCCATGGCAGCCCTTACAATGGTTAATACCCTGATCAGCTAGTGTAGACAGGAAAGATTTTGCCCCACCTGGGCTCTATATAAGGCAGCCTTTCCTCTTCCTCAGTGTCTTTTGTAACTTCCCAAGCCGTACTATAACATAACTATCAGAACAAAGGTGGGAAAATATAGGACTGCCATGGAGTATGTCAAGGAAAGGAAATTAACAGTGAGTATAATTCTCAATTTTTCTTTCCCTACTCCATGGCAGCCCTTACAATGGGATATACCAAAGCAGTACAATAGTCAGGAGGGCAATAAATCCAACACCTTCATGCGGTCAAACAGAAAATTTATTTACAGCGCTTGCTGGAGAATCTTTCTCCCAAACTATGTCACCTTAGAGACTGAAATGTCAAGAAGATAATGCTTAGAAAAGTGTACATCGACGACCATCCGGCTGCCTTACAGATGTCAGTTGCCGATGCATGGGTTCTATGTGCCCAGGAGGTCGCTACCGCCCTAGTTGCATGCGCCTTCAGTATCCTAGGTACTTCACGCCCTTTCCCCCTGTAGGCCTGTGCAATCACTTCTCTGACCCACTTTGCCAATGTGGGTTTGGATGGGGCATGTCCTCTGCGAGGACCTTCAGGAAGTGCAAATAGTTGCTTTGCCTTTCTAAGATTTTTCGTCTTGATAATGTAAGTAGATATAGCTCTCACCACATCTAGAGTATTTAGACGTGTTTCGTCACTATTAGTGGACTGAGGGTAGAGAGATGGAAGATTCAATTCTTGATTGATGTGGAAGGAAGATACAACCTTGGGTAGATAATCCGGATTCGCCCTCAAAATTACTTTATCTTCATAGATATTCAGGATATGTCCCCTATTCGATGAGCCAAAGTGATTGCTACCAGAAAGAGCACCTTCAGAGTGAGCCACCTGAGATATGTCTTGCAAAGGTTCAAAGGGATAAGCTGTTAAGGCATCCAAGACAATATTAAGGTCCCAAGGGGCTAAGAATGGTTTCAGTCTCGGTCGTAACCTCTTCAGTGCTTTAAAAAACTGGAAGACAAGACCCTGAGATGACAGCTTGAAATCAAGAAGGATGCTAAGAGCAGATACTTGCACCTTTAATGTAGCGGGTGCTAGTCCTTTAACAAAACCATCTTTGAGAAACTAACACATCCGGCACACTGGCAGACATGGGATCCTTCGCCATGTCCCCTGCCCAACAAATCTTTTCCAAATTCTGTAATAAATTATAGAGGAATTCTTTTTCCTGGCCTGAATTAAAATTTCTATTACCTCATCTGAAAAACCTTTGGATTTCAGTAATTGCCGCTCTGTCTCCACGCCATCAAACCAAGGAAGTCTGGACTCAGATGCAGAACCGGACCCTGATGTATGAGGTCTGGTCTGACCGGCAATGGCCATGGATGTTCCAGCAACATTCTCCGTGCTACTGCGAACAAAGGCCGCCGCGGCCACACCGGGAGGACTGCTATCACCTCCACCTTCTCTTTCTTTATTTTTCTGAGTACCTGAGTGATGACTGGAAATGGAGGAAACATGTACCCCAGTTTAAAGTTCCACTGCATTGACAGGGCATCTATCCCTAGGGCCCTGTTTGTTGTCTCTGTGACGGGAGTAGAAGAGGGGTACCTTGGCATTGCTTCCTGTGGCCATCAGGTCTATTTCTGGAGTTCCAAACCTGTGTCGTATGAGTTGAAAAACCTCTTCATGCAACTCCCATTCTCCTGGGTGGACTTGGTGTCTGCTCAAATAGTCCACCACCACGTTGTCTTTGCCTGCCACATGGAGGGCTGAGAGAGAACTCAGGTTCATCTCTGCCCATGCCATTAGTGTGGTTATTTCGGTCAGCATTGCTCTGCTTTTGGTACAGCCCTGACTGTGAATACAGGGTACCACAGTCCTGTTGTTGGAGAACACTCGCAGATGTTTGGTTCGCAGATAAGACTGGAAGTACTGGACTGCACGCCAGACTGCTCTCATCTCCAAGATGTTTCCCTGGAGAAGTCTCTCTTCATCTCGCCAGGCGCCCTGCGTGACCATGCCTTGCATGTGAGCATCCCCAACCTATTGAACTGGCATCTATGGTAAGGACACACCAGTCTGGTATCGAGAGTTTCACACCTGGTTTTCGCAGGCCTGGGAGCTGCCACCAGCGTAAGGACTGTCTCGCCGTTCTTGAGAGGTTGATTTTGGAATCTAGAGACCCCACTGTACGATCTCATTGAGCAAAGTGGTTTGCTTGAAGATCTCTCATATGCCATCATGCCCAAGGAAGAATACGTATTGTTGAGGAAAACATTCCTAGGAGGCAAAGACATGTTCACGCTGAAACACGAGGTTGAATCTGAACTTGGTGCACCGAAGACTGGATTTTGTCCAACCTTTCTTGAGACAGACCTTGTCCGTTCTTGGATTTATTTGTACTCCTAGGAATACAAGTTGTTGTAACGGTGTCAGATTGTTACGTTTGCAATACACTCTGTCTAGATTGGCAAGGACCTAGCAAGGTGCGGAGTCTAACAGCCCCTGGTTTTCGCCAAGAACCACCGCAAGGTAGGATGGATTTAGCTACTAGGGAACTGCAGGTCGCATTCCTTGGTTTGGCCCCTAAACACGAGTGGGATAGGTGAATCTGACAATAATTTGTAGAGACAAATACCTTTAGAGAGAGTTGGTATTCTCTGATGAGTGGGTAGGACTAACAGACTGAGCGTGAGAAGTGCTGGATGCGAGCCGGAGGTAAGTAAGGTGGTTGTCAGATGGACTGTTACGTGGTCAAGCAGATTAGTACACAGTTCAGATAACTGAGGTGCAATAGGAGAAGCAGGAGAGCCTTTGGTTAAATGAGTCAGTTCGATACACGATTCAGGTGTCTGTGATGCAGAGGGTTAAGCCAGAGAGTAGTTGATAAATGAGTCGGGTCGGTACACAGTTCGGATGTCTGCGGAGCACTGGAGTGAGCAGTAGATTAGATGTTTAACACGCCAAGTCATTACACAGTTCAGAAGTTGAGTCCTCACGGGGAATAATACAGGACTCGAAGCAGAAAGACACAGTAAGCAACAATAGCGAGTAGTCAGGAGGATAACCTGATGATCTGACACACAGGTATGATGTCAGATCCTCCCTTTATTTCGGATTCCCCGCCACAGAGTCACATGATGATCCTAATCCCAACCCAGGTTAGCAGCTGACAGGTGCTGGAGAGAATACAGGTGACCACTACATAGCTACAGACAGGTGCTGGGGGAAATACAGGAGAGCGCTCTTACACAGATGACAGATGGCTTTTTGATACATTGACTAACCAACCATGCCATTGCAGAAACTGGATTACTTGGGATGTAACCTCCAAGGCCGCTTTCTCTACCAAAATTAGGATATCGTCCACATACGGCCACAAAGCCACTCCTCTCTCCCCGAGTACCGCTATGAGAACTATAAGGACCTTGGTGAATGTTCTTGGAGACGTGGAAATGCCAAACGGAAGGCAAGTAAACTGGAAGTGGCGTCCTTGAATGCAAAATCTCAGGAATTGCTGGTGATGGGATGTGATTGGGATATAAAAATATGCATCCTTTAAGTCTATTGCCATCAGAAAATCTCCTGTTTCTACTGCTTTGAGGATTGAGTTGATAGATTTCATCTGGAAATGTTTTGCTCGCACATAGCAGTTGAGAGCCCGTAGATCTAGTACTGTCCTGAAGGCACCTGATGGTTTCCGGACGAGGAACAGCCTGGAATTGAACCCCATATTTTCCTTACTTGACGGTACTGGTACGATAGCTTTTATTTTCACCAGGCCTCTTAGGCTTTCCTCCAATGCTTGCTGTTCTAAGGAAGATGAGGGGCTTCTTGACTGAAAAAAAATTGTTCCCTACTGGGTAGGTATGGAATTCTATAGCATATCCCTTGGTGACCATCTCCTGGACCCATTTGTCTTGTGTGGTCTGAATCCAGACTTTGCAAAGTTGAGGCACTGAACACCATTTCAGCATATCCTCATCCTGACAAGGGTACATGCGATTCAGTCTCTCCATGTTAGGATGACTTTTGTCAATGACTTGACGTTCCTTAGTGATCAGGAGCTAGATTTACTAATGGGCGGATTGCTGAAACCGCCAGCTTTTGACTAGTTTTGGGCTTTAGTAAATCCGGCGGTTTCAAAACCCCTGGATTTACTAAATCCCAAACCGCCATCAAAACGGCTAGAAATGACATTTTCAAAACCACCACTTTACAAACCACCATCCCGATTTTAACAATGATGAACATACAAACAGCGAGATTTACTGGGGTTTTCAAAACTGCCGCAAAACAGCCATCCAAACAGCCAAAATGAAAGAGGCGGTTGTGAATGGCGAGATTGATCAAACAGCATGCTGTTTGAGCTATTTTGCCATTCAAAACATTAGAGAAAGCACCATTGATATTATAATTATTTGGAAAATCATTATTTATTTATAAAGGGACGAAATAAATGTAAGATTAATTTATGAGAGAATTTTTTTTTCCATATTTTTAAAAAGAGACACTATTACAGCATTATAATATGTTGAAAATGTGAATACATAATATTATTATGTGTTAATGGTGGATATAATTATTTATGTTGCACAACTTATCATTACATATTGTCCAAATAATATAATAAATAATTTTATCCCTTTAATATGACTTTTTTTATTCCCTCATAAAGTTAATATTTAATTAATTTTGCCCCTTAATAAATAAATAATAATTGCCAACATAATTTAAATGTCAATGGTGCTTTTTATTATGTCCTGAATGTCAAAATAGTTCAAACAGCATGTTTAAGCTATCATGCCATTCTGAAGCAGGTATTAAAACTGTCCTGTCCTGACTTTTGGATGGCGATTTTGATGGCGGTTTCATCCAAACCGCCAGCGGTTTAGCTTTTTCAATCTGCCATACATTGCCAGTCATTTTAAATTGAAGCCTCAAGCTGCCCTATAGTAAATGCGGCGGTTTGAACCACTAAACCGTCGGCAATGGGTGGCTGTTTCAAACTGCCACCAAACACGATTCTTAGTAAATCTAGCCCCAAGTCTTTAATCACCTTATGTGTATGGAACACTCTAGGCTTTACTTGGTGCTCCAAGAGGTGTTTTCGGAACTGTTGGCTCCTCAATACCTAATGATTTGTCAATATGCTTAAGTATAACATTCACTGTATCCAAAATAAACATCCTGGGATCCTCTTTCACCTCAGCCTCACTATCCGACTCCGAATCCCACTCCTGAGGAGAACTGACTGTTTCAGAGGACGGCCCTGGTCTCATTTCCTCCATATCTTCTGCTATAGGAATCCTGTCCCTCTTTGTTCCCTGGTCTGGGGCCTGAAAATCCTGCATCGCTTTGACCATCCATGAAAAGAATTGTTTGAATTCTTCAGGGGGGCCAGGCTTCTACCGTTTCATGGGTGCATGACACACATAATGGATCAGTACAATCTTTCAGTAATCGGCCATCACAAGCTGCACACACACGATTTTTCACTTTACATTTCCTTTTTCCCTGCACAAGCTCCACAGAAGTACTATAAAAGTACACAAAAACTCCTTTCTAAGGGCTTACCTTGGGGTGTCCTTCAGCTTTTTTGGGACGGGCTCTTGGTCCATTGCGCACTTGTCCAGATGGCTGCTAGGTCCTGCAGCATACAATCACCAAGCAAACACTTCTTAAACAAGGTGCCTGCCTTGACATCATCATAGTGAGCCTTTTAGCAGAGTAATTATCTCACCTGTCTCATCCTGACAGGTGAGTTGGACAAGAAAATAGCGCTGCCAGGAACCTAGCAGCGCACTGCGCATGCGTCCACCACATATGCGCACCCTGATGCGCGTGCGTCCTTCAAGAGTGCAAACCCGCCGGAAGGCTCAGTCCTGAACTCACAGTGAGGATAAGAGACTCGTCCCGGCAGTTGCCCCGCTGGTACTGCACACATAAATAGCCAGCTTTAGAGGAAAGCCAGAAAACCTCCTTTAGCTTAAGCCCTCTTGAATAAAATAAAAAACAAAAATAAAAAACACTACACTACCCTGTCCTACACACGCTGAGACAGGAAAGAAAGACACTGAGGAAGAGGAGAGGTTACCTTACATAGGGCCCAGGTGGGGCAAAATCTTTCCTTTCTACACTAGCTGATCAGGGTATTAACCATTGTAAGGGCTGTCATGGAGTAGGGAAAGGAAATTTAGTTTTTCCAAGTAATATTTAAGAATACTTTTAGATTTCTCCCCTTCATTTTGACAATAGAGCTTTCCCATCTCATTTTTGTGCAGCCAAATCCCTTAGCACTTCAGATGCGACCTACATTGCCCCAGTCCAAAACTTCCTAGCAACCCCCCCCCCCCATTTTCCACTCTCCCTTAAGAGTCAGGTACAATAAAGGTATGTGACAACCACATGCTAGCAACCTACACTCGCCTCACTATCCCCAACACTGGCTGTAGGCATCACTGAACTGAGACTTAAGCACTTGTTCCCTGCATTTATGCAATGGTTTCACTCTATGAGCATTGGCATCTTCCTAACCCTTACTGAATATCCCAGCAAAATTATGTACAGGCTCAGAGACTCCTACCTGGGATTCTTTATAAACTGGTAAATCTAGTGAACTGCTTTCCTTTTCCCACTCCCCTTCGGTGGTAGTCACCTTAACTTAGCTGTAAACACAGACAGTCGCTACCTTTACATGCGGATCATTTATGTCGCTGTAAGCACTGTTGGTGTTTACAGCTACGTTCACCATCATCATTTATTTATATAGCGCCACTGAATCCGCAGTGCTGTACAGAGAACTCATTCACATCAGTCCCTGCCTCATTGGAGCTTACAGTCTAAATTCCCTAACATACACACAGACAGACAGAGAGAGAGACTAGGGTTAATTTTGATAGCAGCCAATTAACCTACTAGAATGTTTTTGGAGTGTGGGAGGAAACCGGAGCACCCGGAGGAAACCCACGCAAACACAGGGAGAACATACAAACTCCACACAGATAAGGCAATGGTCGGGAATTGAACTCATGACCCCAGCGCTGTGAGACAGAAGTGCTAACCACTTTGCCACCGTGTTGCCCTGTAGTAGGGGTGTAGTACGTTAACACGTACTACACCCCTCCCCTTAGTATCCTTTCCTTGGAACATCATTGCCTTAGGCAGACACTTCTATCCTTTACTTTCCACCTGTACCCCTTACACACTGTCTCCTTGGGTCTAAGCTTGGTCACACTGCACCACACCTGTTTCCAGTGAAAAATGGTTAGACACATACATTTAATTTTCCAAAATCATTCCCCAGCAATATACTAATAGAAATATCACTGGATAATGCTGCTTCCCTTAGACTTTTTCTTGCAGGCCAATGCAGACTTCTGAACTTTAACATTTACTGTGTTACCAACATGTAGATCCCTGGATGTAGCTTTTGCCAATTTGTTAGAGCATCTTATGCTCTGCTCTTTGGGTGAATTTGCTGGTACACCCACTCCTGGAAAGGCTAGCCCAATAATCAAACTACCAAATAATTTACAAAATCTAGAAGTCAAACATAAACACTATCCTGTCTCAGCAGTGATAGGTGAGCTCTTATCTAATCAAGCTAAGATAGTTTAGAAAAACCTACTATGAGAAAGCGAATAAAGCAAACTATTAGCATCCATACGCCATGCTAAAATATCTGCCCACAACCTCTTAACAATCAGACTCAAATGGAGCCCTGGTATATGATCCCCAAAGGATTAGATCATAATTCCTAAATTATTACCTTAATATTTACAACCTCCCACAACTCCAAACCACTGCAGTAAGTTGAACTCAGAAACAACTAACTAGATATGGTAATGAAGAAAATCTCCCTAAACTTACTTATCAGGTTGCAGACCAACTTAACGGTGAAATAAGTCTTAAAGAAATCAATCAATCACTCAGACGGGTTCTTGGCTGTCTTTTGCAAGAAATTTGCAAACACCCTCATCCCCTGTCTTCACACCCCTTTCCACTTTTTTGGTGGGCACCCCCGGTCTGGTATGTCAGTGATCCACAAAGAGAGCAAGGACAATACAGCTGCACTAGTTATTGCTCCATATTCTTAATAAATAATATTAAGGTTTAGGCTAAACAGACTGAACTTGGATATACAAACTATGATTCACTATGAAGAGGTGGGCTTCATCCCGGGCAGACAGGTAGTGGACAACACAAGGAGGGTCATTGATCTGATTCACACCCTAAACACTCAGAAGACCCTGTCAGTTGTTCTGTCCTTTGATGGTAAGGCTTTTAACAGGTTATCATTCATGTCTCAATCCTTGTATTATTTTGGCCTGTCTGGAGTTTGTGCATTCTACACCTTTCCTTCCGCTAGGATCATGGTCAATGGTAACCCCTCAGACCCTCTCAATATAGAGAATGGTGCCAGGCAGAGCTGCCCATTCACCCCCTTGTCTTTGCCTTGGTAACTGAACTTTTAGCAGAAGCCATTAGGGCCTCCTCAGACATTGGAGATGTAGAACCTAGAAAGTAAGATATCACTCTTTGCCAATAATGTCTTGTTAACCCTCCAACAACCTAACATATCCAACCCTAACCTTTTCAAGTTTATGCACTCATATGGAAAACTGTCAGGTTATAAAAGTAATTACTCAAAGTCAAAATTGATGTTACCGAATGTACCCTCCCACTAGCGATAGAGCTTTCTATTTCACATTGACATTAAATTGCACAATATGATTAAATACCTATATTACATGTCTCTGGATTCCGAATATTTTCAGAGCCTCATCCCATTTTAAAATCTGATCTCCACTCTTGGATACCTTTAATAATCTCATGGCTGGGCAGGATCACTGGACTTTTTCCAGACACTTCCAGTGAATGATTCTTCTCAGAACTCATAAGAATTATCCAGCTTTGATTAAAAAGCACACAGCCTCATTTGTCCCACCTGCCAAATTATCATGGCTAGAAATGAGGTAATTTATAACAAACTTAGCTCTATATATAACATATAAACAAATATCAAACAAAATAGGCTGTATTTCATTAAATCCACTATGCTTTTCAGTTAGGGCTGGGATATGTGTAAAAGCAAAGTTACCTCAAAATTGGCATACCTGTCCATACTCCCACATATGTTTCATCTATGACACCTCCAACAAAGAATCCTGCTGGATAAACTCCTGGGATCGCAGGACAAACTCAAGGGGGGAAAGAGATATAGCATTCCACCGCATGGCCTCGCTTTTACCATGCCAAGGTCCTTTCTACTTTGCTATGCACACCAAGAACAGACAAGTATTCTGCCAAACGGGCCTCTCATATTCTACTGCCTGCCAAATGCTTGAACGCCAAGTCCTGGAAACAGCCATTTTTCTACCTTTAAGTCCTATATTTGGTTCATTGCACATATGTAAAAAATATATACCAACTACATGTCAAACAGGATGCTTTTGCTCAGGTTTGGGCTACATGGTTATTCCTACAAAACCAGCCTGCCCACCATCATGTACCAATGTAAGCCAGACCCTGGTCTCTGAGACACCCAAGTACTGAATATTGGCAAATTAACCCCATCTGGATAAACATAAGGCCATGAGTACACATCTCAATGCGCTCTATTACCTACATACAATTAGAGATGAGCGCACTCGGATTTTGTGAATCCGAGCCCACCCGAACCTTTCCGATCAGAGTCGGATCCGAGACAGATCCGGGTAATGGCGCCAAATGAAAACTTGAAACCGAGGCTCTGAGTCAAAATCCCACTGTCGAATCTTGCGATACTCGGATCCTATAAATTCCCCGCTAGTCGCCGCCATCTTCACTCGGGCATTGATCAGGGTAAAGGGAGGGTGTGTTAGGTGGTCCTCTGTCCTGGTAGATCTCGTGCTGTGCTGTTTAGTTCTGTGCTGTGTTCTGCAGTATCAGTCCAGTGGTGCTGTATGCTGTGCTCTGTCAATTTTGAGTTCAGTGGTGCTGCTGGGTCCTGTGCTGTGTCCTGTTCAGTCCAGTGGTCCTGTGTCCTGTGCTCTGTGCTTCTAAGGGCATAGTTATTTCCCCATTATTCCCAAGTGTTTAAAAAATTAAAAAAAGTTATAAAAAAATAAATAATAATAATTTAAATAAATTTGCAAAACCAATCCTGCAGTATAAGTCCATTGGTACTGTCTGCAATATTACCAGGTTCACACAGTCTGCAGTATCTTGTGCTACATATAATGGAGACCAAAAATTTGGAGGATAAAGTAGGGAAAGATCCAGACCCACTTCCTCCTAAAGCTGAAGCTGCTGCCACTAGTCATGACATAGACGATGAAATGCCATCAACGTCGTCTTCCAAGCCCGATGCCCAATCTCCTAGTACAGGGCATGTAAAATCCAAAAAGCCCAAGTTCTCAAAAAAAAGCAAAAAGAGAAACTTAAAATCTGAGGAGAAACGTAAAGTTGGCAATATGCCATTTACGACACGTAGTGGCAAGGAACGGCTTAGGCCCTGGCCCGTGTTCATGACTAGTGGTCCATCTTCACCCAAGGATCTTAGCCCTCCTCCTCCTCCCCCCCTACAAAAAATTGAAGAGAATTATGCTGTCAGCAACAAAACAGCAAACAACTCTGCCTTCTAAAGAGAAATTATCACAAATCCCCAAGGCGAGTCCAAGGGTGTTGGTGGTTGTCAAGCCTGACCTTCCCATCACTGTACGGGAAGAGGTGGCTCGGGAGGAGGCTATTGATGATGTAGCTGGCGCTGTGGAGGAACTTGATGATGAGGATGGTGATGTGGTTATTGTAAATGAGGCACCAGGGGGGAAACAGCTGATGTCCATGGGATGAAAAAGCCCATCGTCATGCCTGGTCAGAAGACCAAAAAATGCACCTCTTCGGTCTGGAGTTATTTTTATCCAAATTCGGACAACCAATGTATGGCCATATGTAGCTTATGTAAAGCTCAAATAAGCAGGGGTAAGGATCTTGCCCACCTAGGGACATCCTTCCTTATACGTCACCTGAATAACCTTCATAGTTTAGTGGTTAGTTCAGGAACTGGGGCTAGGACCGTCATCGGTACAGGGACACCTAAATCCCGTGGTCCAGTTGGATACACACCAGCAACACCCTCCTTGTCAACTTCCTCCACGATCTCCATCAGATTGAGTCCTGCAGCCCAAGTCAGCAGCCAGACTGAGTCCTCTCCAATACGGGATTCATCAGAGGAATCCTGCAGCGGTACGCCTACTACTGCCACTGCTGCTGTTAGTCGGTCATCTTCCCAGAGGGGAAGTCGTAAGACCGCTAAGTCTTTCACAAAACAATTGACCGTCCAACAGTCGTTTGCCATGACCATAAAATACGATAGTAGTCACCCTATTGCAAAGCGTATAACTACGGCTGTAACTGCAATGTTGGTTTTAGACGTGCGCCATCAGTGGAGTGGGATTTAGAAGGTTGATGAAGGTATTGTGTCCCCGGTACCAAATCCCGTCGAGATTCCACTTCACTAGGCAGGCGATACCAAAAATGTACAGAGAAGTACGATAAAGTGTCCTCAGTGCTCTGAAAAATGCGGTTGTACCCACTGTCCAGTTAACCACGGACATGTGGACAAGTGGTTCTGGGCAAACGAAGGACTATATGACTGTGACAGCCCACTGGGTAGATGCATTGCCTTCCGCAGCAACAGCAACAGCTGCATCAGTAGCAGCATCTACAAAATGGCTGCTCGTGCAAAGGCAGGCAACATTGTGTATTACAGGCTTTAATAAGAGGCACAACGCTGACAACATATTAGAGAAACTGAGGGAAATTATCTCCCAGTGGCTTACCCCACTTAGACTCTCATGGGGATTTGTGGTGTCAGACAATGCCAGTAACATTGTGCGGGCATTAAATATGGGCAATTTCCAGCACGTCCCATGTTTTGCACACACCATTAATTTGGTGGTGCAGCATTACCTCAAGAGTGACAGGGGTGTGCAGGAGATGCTTGCCGTGGCGCGCAAAATTTCTGGACACTTTCGGCATTCAGCCAGTGCCTACCACAGACTAGAGGCACATCAAAAAAGCATGTACCTGTCCTGCCATCACCTCAAACAAGAGGTTGTGACGCGCTGGAACTCCACCCTCTATATGCTGCAAAGGATGGAGGAGCAGCAAAAGGCCATTCAGGCCTACACAGCCACCTACGACATAGGCAAAGGAGTGGGGATGCGCCTGAGTCAAGCGCAGTGGAGACTGATTTCCATGTTGTGCAAGGTTCTCCAGCCGTTTGAACTTGCCACACGAGAAGTCAGTTCAGACACTGCCAGCTTGAGTCAGGTCATTCCCCTGATCAGGCTGTTGCAGAAGCAGCTGGAGAAAGTGAGGGAGGAACTGGTAAAGCATTACGATCCAACAAAGCATGTAGCTCTTGTGGATGAAGCCCTTCGTACGCTTTGCCAGGATCCGAGGGTGGTCACTCTTTTAAAGTCAGAGGAATACATTCTGGCCACCGTGCTCGATCCTCGGTTTAAAGCGTATGTTGTGTCTCTGTTTCCGGCGGACACAAGTCTACAGCGGTGCAAAGACCTTCTGGTCAGGAGATTGTCCTCTGAAGAGGACCGTGACATGCCAACAGCTCCACCCTCATTTTCTTCCACATCTATGGCTGCGAGGAAAAAGCTCATTTTCCTAAAAGAGCCGCTGGCGGGGATGCTGATAACATCTGGTCCGGACTGAAGGACCTACCAACCATTGCAGACATGTCTACTGTCGCTGCATTGGATGCTGTCACAATTGAAAAAATGGTGGAGGATTATTTTGCTGACACCATCCAAATAGACATGTCAGACAGTCCATATTGTTACTGGCAGGAAAAAAAGGCAGTTTGGAAGCCCCTGTACAAACTGGCTCTATTTTACCTGAGTTGTCCCCCCTCTAGTGTGTACTCGGAAAGAGTTTTTAGTGCAGCGGGGAACCTGGTCAGTGAGCGGCGAAGGAGGTTGCTTCCTCACAACGTTGAAAAAATGATGTTTATAAAAATGAATAATCAATTCCTCAATGAAGTACAGCACTGCCCTCCAGATAGTACAGAGGGACCTGTGGTTGTGGAGTCCAGCGGGGACGAATTGATAATGTGTGAGGAGGAGGAAGTACACACTGTAGGGGGAGAGGAATCAGAGGTTGAGGATGAGGACGACATCTTTCCTCAGAAGAGCCCGTTTAGTTTGTACAGAGAGAGATGAATTGTTATTTTGGTGTGGGGGCCCAAACAAACTAATCATTTCAGCCACAGTTGTTTGGTAGGCCCTGTCGCTGAAATGATTGGTTTGTTAAAGTGTGCATGTCCTATTTCAACAACATAAGGGTGGGTGGACAATTCCATCTTGCAACTATTTTTTGGGCATTATGTGACCATTCAACAGTCGTTTGCCATGTTCAAAAAGTAAATGTCAACAAATTCAAAAAATTTAATCAAAAGTTAAATGCCCTGTCATTATTTAAAACAAGAGGGTTTGACGTGCTAGAATTAGTGTAGTGTTAATATGTTATAAACACTACACTTGGAACTTGGAGGAGGTATTGTGGCCCAGGTATCAAATTTAGTACCGGGGCCACCCCACTACACAGTCCAGATTTTTTTTTGGGGAAATTCAGACCCGCGAAGGGTTTTTTATTAATTATATTGTGGTGACCACTCCTCTACACAGTCCAGATACATTTATTGATGCGATTCATACAAGTTCAGGGTTTTTAAATTATATTGTGGTGACCCACTCCTCTACGCAGTCCAGATACATTTATTGTTGCGAATCATACAAGTTCAGGGTTTTTAAATTATATTGTGGTGACCACTCCTCTACGCAGTCCAGATACATTTATTGGTGCGAATCATACAAGTTCAGGGTTTTTAAATTATATTGTGGTGACCCACTCCTCTACGCAGTCCAGGTACATTTTTTGGTGCGATTAAGACCAGTTGATGGTTTTCTTATTATATTGTGGTGACCACTCCTCTACGCAGTCCAGATACATTTATTGGTGCGAATCATACAAGTTCAGGGTTTTTAAATTATATTGTGGGGACCACTCCACTACACAGTCTAGAAAGATACCTCGTTGCAACGTTTTGGACTAATAACTATATTGTGAGGTGTTCAGAATACACTGTAAATTAGTGGAAATGCTTGTTATTGAATGTCATTGAGGTTAATAATAGCGTAGGAGTGAAAATAAGCCCAAAAACTTGATTTTTGAACTTTTTATGCTTTTTTCAAAAAAAATCCGAATCCAAAACCTTAAATCCGAACCAAAACCTTTCGGCAGGTGTTTTGCAAAACAAATCCGAACCCAAAACATCACGAAAATCCGAATCCAAAACACAAAACACGAGACACGAGACACCAAAAGTCGCCGGTGCACATCCCTACATACAATTGGACATTTTAGTAGGCAAACATGCTAGATTCAAAGTTTAGAAATAATATTTCTGACTGTAGAATGAAGAATTTTACATGGTTTGAAAATGGCATTATAACCCTTTCCAGACTAGGGAGCATCAACAATTGCTTCTCTGAAATCACTGGATATGCATTTTCACCTTTGCATTGTGGTAATACAAACCAGAATGCTCCAGCCAGAACTGCCAAGATACTTTTATATAGAGGTGGCAGCATTTAGTGATGGTCAAAAATGAAGTGCTCTCGATTAGTAGCACTTAGCTCACCTTACCATCTTTATTGATATGAAAACCATACAGTGTACTTATTTTTCTACACAAGAATACTTCATGCTGGCTTTTTTTGATGAATAATGGCAAAATAAAAATCTGTTATGGGTGATCTGTCCATGAGATTAGGGGACTCTGTGAGGACTAGATCATTGTTATTATGTCCTCATATGTAAAAACATAGATTTTTTTGGGTGTATTTTTGACCTATTCTACCTAAAATAAATGAACAGCTAATTACATATGTCCAATATGCTGTCTTTCACCCCTTTGCAATAGCTTGATGTTTAAGAAGGATGGTGCTTTTTTGAACTAAATATTCTCTCTTTGTAGAAATGTGCCTGGGTATTGGTGGATGTCAAAGCCAGAAGACGGGCTGAAGTGGCTGAAATGATTGCATACTCAGCTTCTTGACATGGCAATGCTTTTCTTTTAAACATTGCTGCAGTGAAATGTCAGGTTAACACTGAGCAATGTTAATCCTCAAAGTTCATATCTGAAAATTTAAATGACAATCAAAGAATGAATGGCAGATGGGTACCTGATTACCATTCAGCCATAACAGTTTGGGGCATATTCAATTGTTTTTTTTCCCGCGCCACGGAAAAACTATTACCGTTAATACGGTAATAGTTAGCTGGATTTCAGCTCACGGCTCAGGGAACTGCGAGCTGAAATCCAGCGAGAAACTTACTGTATTAATGGTTTTTCCCGCGCACGATTACAGTAACAACAGTTATCGTGTGCGGAGCGCGAGATTTTCGGCATTTCCGCCGAGAATTGAATATGCCCCTTTGTCTTATATTATGTTAACAATTTATATTTTTTACAGAGTTACAAGGTAAAACAGAGAATTTAAAGTATCATTATTTTCAATACACTTAACTTACTTATACTGGCCAATATTAATTTCTGAACCAGAATTCTAGGCTACAATGTATGTGTCACCAAGAGAAGTCCTGTTGGTGTTTTAGATAGTCATATCTTTAACTTGGTTGTCATAAACGTTATGTAACATGGGAACAATTCAGTAAATGTTAAGTGGGCAGTTTCTGCTACAGTGCAATCATTGCAGCCATTGAAAACTCACCTTTACAAGCAACAAGAGGGCAGTAACAAGGAGCCAAGCTCTATGCCCAAAACATTATATAAAGGAATTTTGTAGGTTATCTAGAATTACTGATTACCTATAAAACAAAGAGTAATCATTGCTTGGAGGAAAAACATCACCTCTGAAATATCTGCTCTCATGTTATTCTTTAAATTGCTGCGGTGGCACCCAGATGATTCTCTAAACTAAACCATTTATTAAAAGAAGGGGGGGGAATATTTATTATTATTTTATTCATAATAATTACATTTTTAAATAGGGAGTAGGTATTCTTTAAACGGCAAGTGGCGCATGTTCAGTTCCTTCTTCACCTTGTCTTGTTAAAAAAAAATTTGTTATAAAAACGTTTTATTTGGATAGACACAGACATATGTAACAAAAACATACGGTAGATATAAATTATTTATACAGACAAATGAGCAAACATACAAATAAGCATAAGAGGTTATGTTTGTTTTGTGTTTTCAGTTGTAAAATGCCTTAGCACAGCTGATCCAATGGCTTAGGGTTTAAGACAATACTTTATATAGCATTACAAATCCATCAAATCGTTCCATCTGATCATAACATGCTTCTTGGATCCGTCTTGGGACTTCTTATGAAAAAGTATTTGTTATCTGGGCTTCTCTCTCTGCAAAGATCCAGATGTCTCGTACCAGAGTGGAGACATTTTCTCTATCATGTAGGTAATAATTAATCTTCTTAATGCGTGCCACAAACCATATCAGAGACTTGAGGATAAAATGGAGGAGGGTGGGAATGGTTGCATTAATGTTTTAGCAACTAGCATTTCAAAGCTGCTAATATATAGCAAAGTGCTTATAGATGTCTTTGGGAGGACAGGCGATAAATCCATGGATTCTTAGGTACAGGAATATCAAGTACCAAACCTACCGTTGTTTGTACTCTAAACTAGACATGTCCACAAATTCTTCGAATAGGGGATTGGCTGTACTAAAGGTCATAGAGCGTTTATCTGGCATATAATATCACTTGCAATAAATTATTTTAGTGTTGTCCTCAACCAGGACTGAAATTAACCCGGATTAAACTTTTTTCCTTACTTTTCCCCAGTAGTCCTCCCAAATATTGCCAGTGGAGCCAAAATCTTTCTCCCATTCTTTTACATGTCTATTCTGGGGTCCTAATATGAAATCTAGTAGAATTTTACTAGTAGAAATCATCAGTTTACAAAGGGGAAACATTTTGACTTTTTATAAAAAAAAAACCAAAACAAAACACTCAAAACCGAAGGCACAAGTGCTGCATGTTCTAGGTGAATTGTTAGTATACGATAGAAGGTCAGTATACTAAGATCTGTACAGTGTGTCATACCTTTTAGATCCTAGTATACTGACCTTCTATCGTATACTTACAGTTCACCTAGAACATGCAGCACTTGGGATTTGAGCGTTTTCTGAATTCCAGTAATAAAATGGACAGATTGTGATTCCTCTCCTTTAACCCTACAGGCATCATTCACTGACAACTACATAGGGTGCGCTATAGACCTGTGTTAATTCACAAATTTGCAAACAGAACAGAACATTTCTAGTCAATCAGACCTCTGATAATATTCAGTTTGTGTGCAAATATATATTTTTTATTCCCCCAATCCATATTGATGAAAAGGCGAGACGTTTCACCCTTGCAAAACAACAATGTGGACGGTTCACCTACACATAATGAAGGCAGCTATTTTGTCACCTATCCCAGTTTCCATGACACCACAGAATATTGAGTCAAGTGGTATTGTTACCAGGAGAATTAGACTTGTTTCAGGGTGAAGCAATATTTATGAGACTGGAACATAGAGTGCCTTAGTGACTGATTCCTAGTGAGTGGATAAATCGCCTCCACTGTGCAAATATGAGAATGAAATCTTTAAACATATTGTATATTAATATGAAAGTGATTTTACTTGTTCTTAAAAATCACAAATGATTTATAATTAGGATTTACTCTCTCGGATTTAGTGTGGTAATTTTACCAGTTTAAAATATTACAAATAGGCAATACATCAGTGGCACAAAGAGGCCAAAACATATTTTGTTCGTGATCACAATAAATGTTGTTACAAATTACATATTCAAACATACCATTACTAAATGAATAATAATATTTAGTATTTATCAATAGTTGTTTTTTTAAACTAAACAAGATCCATTTGTAAACAGTTTTATTTTGTGATTTGTCACTTTCAAATGCCAGAGTCAGTGACACTTTACCAGATTCAAGTGATATTAGAGCTATATAAGTAAATATGTTATCCTTTGCTAGGACAGCATTACTTATACTCAATGACAAGGGACAATGACATGACAAAAATAATTAAAAAGCGAAGAACAATATTTTAATTACTGAACAAATAGTTTGTGAAATTTGACTGGAAAAGATATTTTCCATTCAGCACCAATGGACAGCTATGTTAAGTGTCCACAAAACTGAATTTATTAATTGAAATCTAACATTGCATCAAAAGCAAATATGAGTAAAATTAATAATAATAAAATTAGTAGTAAAAAT
This sequence comes from Mixophyes fleayi, assembly GCF_038048845.1. NCBI lineage: Eukaryota > Metazoa > Chordata > Amphibia > Anura > Limnodynastidae > Mixophyes > Mixophyes fleayi. The sequence continues at coordinate 229,716,087 of NC_134403.1, forward strand.
AATATAACTAGTGAGTGTACAAATGACCTCAGTCTCACAATTAGCATATCTGTAGTCTGCCAAATGAAGAGACATACAAAAGGATCTTACGTTCCCATTTGGTGACTGGGTAACTCAGTGGTATAAAGAAGGTTGTCTTTTCCCTAGGAGAGTGAAGAGACACAGTCACACAGTATGATCTTCCTGTCTTTCAGTTGTCATGGACCAGGTTGCATTGTGTTTGGAGGTGCAAAATGGGGAGCGGCAACTGAGAAAGAAGAAAATCAAAATGTCTTACAAACATTCTTAATTGCAGCCATATGCATTAAATAATTTTAGTAACCATCAGATAAGTGTCATAGCTTTCCCTTTCTCACCCTAACTTTCACCCAGTTGGACTTCCAAACTTACTGAATGTGCCCTTAAGACAGGAAAATTAAAATGTTATCTTTTACTTTTTGTTACACCATCTTTATTTCCAAATCTATTCTGGTGTGCTTAGATATTTTGAGAATACTCTATTTCGTCCACTTGCTTTTTCTTTATATGCATATACCATACTTGGTCTAGCAAGTGTAGGGCTCCCATAATTTATAACATATACTAATAAAATAGAAAATTGTAACACCTATGCGACATGATAGTCTACTCAGCTTATAAAAGTCACTTCAATTTGAGAACAATGCAATACAGGGCCGATTAGCAGCGAGATGCTACAATAGCATAATGGAGTGTTACAGAGTGATCTTCACTCACCCCATGAAATTAAATCAGAAAATACAAGAGAAGTAATTTCCTTTAGAAAATAACCCTTTTAAAACTTTTATAAAATGCAATTTGCATTTCAAAGAGCTATTAACAACATTATAATAATATATGCAAACTTTGTGAGAGTTTATTAACAGTGAACAATTTAATCGATTGAGATGCATTTTTGAGATGCAAAAATTAGCATAGAAAAATTCAATACAATTTGATAGTATTAGGATTTTACCGACATTCTCCCAAATTATATAAGCATCATAAGTCAGTATACATTATAAAACTGTTCCTTAGGTACAACTTGCCCCAAAATAAAACAGAAAAGGCAAAAGAGTAAGGTAAGGGTGTAAAACAGCCCGAATGTGGCCAAGTAAAAATATCACTTCAGGGAACACAATGAGTCCAATTACAAATTGATCAATAGCTCACCACTCTTTATTCCAATAATATAATGAAGGATTCTCCTTAGATGCCTTAACTTTGGCTTGTTCTTTTATATTATACATAGTATTATATTATTCTTATTTATATGTTCTATTTATTATATCTATTTTTATGCATTTAAGTATTATATTTTCATTTGGGCTTAATTTGGGAATTCCATCATTTGTTTTTGTATTTAGTATTTAGGACTGCACAATTCCATTATCAGCATCTAATTCTATTTTAACATCCCTTCTTGATTAATTTAGTGCCAATAAGATTTGTTTTTATTTTTTTTAAGCAATGGCAGCTTGCAAGGCTAAACACTCTCAACATATATAATGTATTTATTTTACTAATAAGCAATACGAGCAGGGGTGTTGGGGTAAAAGGGGAGTGTAGCATCCTATATATGTCCAGAAAAGGAATTAGAAGCATGTACATTTGCCTTCATTAGGAGGACTCAGTCATGCAAGCAGAATGCATTATTTTATGGACTCCTGTCCATAGTTTCCGAATCCAGGCAACTGCTGTAAAGCTCATGTGGGGCTATCAGACTAGGGAAGGGAGATACTTTAGAATGGAAATCGGATTTACTATATAAACTCATGTAACCAATGGTATTAACCCTATAAAAAGACGCACACTCAGGGGATCATGTAAAGTCACATGTAAGTCAACTCAAAAGCATAAAAAGCACTTTTCAGAACTGCATGTACAGTCTGTTGTCAGACAGACATATCCCCCATTGTTCCCTCTATGCTTAGAGAGGTGGAACAGAGAAGGGAGTGGAGGCGTTGGCATAGTAAAATAAAGGTGTGTTAAACGCTCCTTACAATGCTGAGGGGGAAATTTAAGATTTTCCTCTGGTACAAGATATGAGTTTATAAAGATGATTATCAGCACAGATATTGTTGTGTATAAAACAAGTGGAAAAGGGTATCCAGGATTACAACCGTTAATTAAAATGAATGCTAGAAGTGCACCAGGGAACATAGACATAAAACATACTGCTTTAGCCCATTAGCTGTTATGCTTTCATTATGTGTGTAACAGTCATTTTGTTAAGGAAAAAAGCAGCAGGATTCAGAATGTAACACTGTGAAGGGGAAAGTTGTCTCTTTTCCTGAAGCCAGAGAAATGTTGGGAAAGAAGCAAATTATTATTATAGTAGATTTGTAAGGCGTCAGTGTTCTGCAGCACCGTACATCAGGAAAAACAGTACATACATAAAACAGGACCATACAAGGCAGAGAAAATAAATACAGAAATGTAAACAAAGGGTATGAAGGACCCTGCTCACTGGAGAGCTTACATTCTAAGTGGAAGAGGGCACAGTTGAAACAAGAGGAGCAAATGTGGCTTCGAGTGAAGATTGGGACAGCTGTGAGGGTGTATTAGTGTGAATAGTATCATCAGGGATAAAGTAAGCTTTAAAAAAAAAAAAAGATGGGCTTTTAGAGAACGTCTAAATATTTTAAAGGCTGTGGATAAGCCTGATTGGGTGTGGTAGAAAATTTCATAAAATGGGGAGTAGCACGGAGAAGTCTTGTAGGCGTGAGTGAGCGGTGTTTACCAGAGACGAGAAAAGCGTACATCAGAGGTAGGTCTAAGAGCGCAGGGGGGAGAGTATTTTGATATGAGATTTGAGATGTATGAAGGGGTGGGGTGGCGTTATTGAGGGCTTTGTAGGAAAGGACGAGTAATTTGAATTGGATTCTGGAGGACACAGGGAGCCAGTGTACGGGCTTGCAAAGTGGTGATGCAGATCTGGAGCGGTGAGAGAGGAAGATCAGTCTTGCAGCAGCATTTAGAATGGATTGAAGTGTGGATATATGGTTGTCGGGAATGCCAGATAGGAGGCGGCTATTATTGTAATTATTATTATCGTAGATTTGCAAGGTGCTACAGTGCTCCGCAGTGCCATACAGTAGGGAAAACAGTACATACATAAAACAGAAACATAAAAGCAGACATGAAAACAATTCCATTCTAGACGGCACAGCTGAAACAAGGAGGAGCAAATGTGGCTCAGAGTGGAGATTGGGACAGCTGTGACAGGGCCGCCTTCAGCAATCATTGGGCCCAGTACGGGCTCCCCGTGTCCCCCGGGCCCCCCCCCCCCATGAGCGCCCCCCCTCATGAGCAACAGCAACACATACTTACCTGGGGCTCCGCTACTCTGTCTTCAGCCTGGCTGTCACCGTGACAGCCAGGCACAAAGATGCGATCGCAGGGGTGGAGGAATCATTCCCCCCTGCGATCTGACAGCCAGGCTGAAGACAGAGTAGCGGAGACCAGCGGGGCCCCAGGTAAGTCTGTGCTGCGCTGTTGTACCGGACCCCCTGGTGAGCCCGGGCCCGGTACAACAGTACCCCTCGTACCCCCCTGATGGAGGCCCTGAGCTTTGAGGGTGCATTATTGTGAATAGTGTTATCGATGATAAGCTCACCTGAGACAAGACAAGGCGCAGGTCAGAGTTAGAGCAGGAGGGAGAGTATTTTGATGCGAGATTTGAGATGTATGCAGGGGTAGTGTTGAGGTTGCAGAAGTCTAGACGGGAGATGATGGGAGAATGGATAAGTGTTTTGGTGACATGTCGAGTAAGAAATGGGCGTATTCTGGCAATGTTATTAAGGTAGAATTGACAGGACTGGGAGAGAATCTGGATGTGAGGAATAAAGAGGGCGGAATCAAGTGCGACACGAAAGCAGTGGGCTTGGGAGACTGAGGAAACTGCTGTGTTATTAACATTGAGGGAGATTTAAGGGAAGGCGGTGATTCAAGCAACATAATAAGCTCTGTTTTGCATATGTTGAGCTTTAGGTAGTGTTGGGACATCCATGTGGAGATAGCTGAAATACAGTTGGTTACACAAGATAGTACATTAGGGGAGATGTCAGGGGAAGAGATATAGATTTGGGCGTCATCAGCATAGAGGTGGTACCGGAGGCCGAATTATAAATACTATAATAAATAAAAAAGAGGATTTATGTACTTACGTTAAATCCGTTTCTCTGATTCCGTCTGGGGGACACTGCTTACCATGGGTTGTGGAGGGAGCTTGGGGAGTTGGCACCTAACTAGTTAACTTTTAGTGCTGCCGACAGACCCCTCCCCTCTACAATCCCCCTGCCTCTTCCTCTTCCTGTCAGTTAATTAAAAAGCCCAAGGAGAAAAAAGGGCAGTCAAACAAGAGCACACAGAAGAAAAGCAGATGGGAGGGATCGCAGTGTCCCCCAGACGGAATCAGAGAAACGGATTTAACGTAAGTACAAAAATCCTCTTTTCTCTTTCATCCAGTCTGGGGGACACTGCTTACTATGGGGACGTTATTAAGCAGCCCCGTAAGGGTGGGACTACTCTGAAAATCCCGCTCGCAAAGCATTACGAGCAAAATTTGCATCCGCGGATGCAAATAAATTAAACTGGTAAAATTTTGTAGACAGAGGACCAGGTCTCTCTGGCACCGGACGGTTAGCCTTATGTAAGCTCGCCTTAACTTTTCCATAGACTGTTGATCCGAATGGGAAGTAGATGAGAAGACCGGAACTACAATTTCTTGGTTCAGATGGAAAACCGAAACTACTTTAGGAACGAAAGAAGGGAGGGTTCTTAACACCGCTCTGTCCTCGTGGAAAACCAGATATGGTTCCCAACAAGACAGAGCTCCTAATTCTGAAAGCCTACGTGCAGATGCCATAGCCAAAAGAAAGAGGACCTTCCAGGTCAACCATTTAAAATCTGCCACACGTAAAGGCTCAAAGGGAGGCCCTTTAAGCATATCCAGCACCAGATTGAGATCCCACGGTGCTGTAGGCGGAACATAGGGAGGCTGAATATGCAAGACTCCCTGGAGGAAAGTCCTAATATCTGGCAAATCCGCTAATTTCAGGTGAAAAAAGACTGAAAGTGCCGATACCTGAACTTTTAGGGAACCTAAACGAAGCCCTGCTTCCAGGCCATCTGAAGAAAAGCCAATAAACTAGGGAGACGAAAAGAGGACGTGTGACATGTCCTATTTTCACACCATCTGATATAGGTTTTCCAAATCCGGTGATAGATGCGAGCTGAGACCGGCTTTCTGGCTCGCATCATAGTGTTCACCACACTGGAGGAAACAACCTCTAGCCCTCCAGAGGCTGGCTTCAACAGCCATGCCGTTAACTGATCTGAGGTAATTCTGGTAACGGAAGGGACCCTGCAGAAGGAGGTCGACTCGAGATGGAAGATGAAACCCCGGTCCTTCTGCCATAGAGAGGATGTCCGCGTACCAGACTCGGCGCGGCCATGAGGGAGCTATCAGAATTACTGGCAGACCTCCTTGTTTTACTCGTCTGAGCACACGAGGAAGCATGGGAATCGGAGGGAACAGGTATCCCAACCTGAAGTCCCATGACATCGTCATTACGTCCACTGCCACCGCTAAGGGGTCCCTTGCCCTTGCGCGAAATGTGTGAACCTTTCTGTTGTGTCTGGAGGCCATGAGATCTATATCCGGAAGACCCCACCTCTGAGCCAGAGACTGGAACACTTCTGGATGGAGTGACCACTCTCCTGGCATCATCTGATTTCGACTTAAGTAGTCGGCCTTCCAATTTCTTATTCCTGGAATGAATACTGCCGATATTGCTGGAACATATAGTTCTGCCCAAATCAAGATTTGAGTTGCAATCTTCATTGCAGCTACACTCCTGGTTCCTCCCTGTTTGTTGACATATGCCACAACCATGGCATTGTTGGACTGACGGGGTGGTCCTGGAGGAGGGACTGGGCCCCCCCCCGAAGGGCTAAAAGAATAGCCTTCAATTCCAGCACGTTTATTGAAGGGTCGACTCCTGAACCGACCAAAAGCCCTGGAGCCGGAGATGTAGGATCACCGCCCCCAACCTTTCAGGCTGGCGTCTGTCGTGGCTATGATCCATGACCATGGAGCGAAGGACCTGCCCACCGTCATGAGATCCCGAATCAGCCACCACTGGAGTGATTGTCTCGTCCTCGGGGATAGAGAGATCCTCTGGAGATCTAAGCGAAGGTGGGATCCTGACCATTTTGACAACAGATCCCACTGGAAACAACGAGAATGGACTCGACCAAAGGGGATGGTCTCGAAGGAGGCCACCATCTTTCCCAGCAGCCGCATGCACAAGTGCATTGAGGGGCTGGGGGAAGACAAGACCTGAGTTGTTATGCTCTGAATTGAAGCAACCTTCTCGACAGGCAGGAAAACCTTTTGCTGGCTGGTGTCCATGATGAGGCCTAGGAAAACCATGCGTTGACACGGAACCATCTGGGATTTCTTTAAATTGATCAGCCATCCGTGGCCCTCGAGGACCACCAAGGTGAGGGACAAGTGATGACGTAAGCAATCTACTGAGGAGGATTTGATGAGCAGATCGTCCAAATAAGGTACTGAACTCCCTGAAGGTGAAGACATGCTGCCATAACTGACATGACCTTCGTGAAAACCCTCGGCGCTGTTGAGAGACCGAAGGGGAGGGCCCGAAACTGATAGTGGAAGGATCCCACTGAGAATCTTAGAAGAGACTGATGGTGAATCCATATGGGAATATGGAGGTATGCGTCCTTTATGTCTATGGACGCCATAAACCGATCCTTCTCTAAGCCGTTTATCACCGACCTCAGGGATTCCATACGAAATTTGTCCACCTTTAAGTGCACATTGAGGCCCTATAAATTTAGGATGGGGTGAAAGGAGCCGTCCGGCTTCTTGACCAGAAACAGGTTTGAATAAAACCACTGCCCTTTCTGGTAATCTGGAACCCTGCAGATAACTTTTTGAAAAAGAAGAGGCGACCCGATCCTGTATAGCCTGCCTTCTTGATGGATCTCGGGGTAGCGTAGTTTGGAAGAAACGATGTGGAGCGGGGCCCAACAGGTCTATCCTGTAACCCTCTGATATAATACCCCGAATCCAAGAATCTTGGGAGGACGCTGCCCACTGTTCCTGAAACAAAGACAGACGTCCCCCCACTGGCGCCCCCTGCAGAACAGAGTGGTCGTCATGACGCAGGCTTCTCCTGGAACATGGAGGCCTAGCGCCTAGCTGCAAACGAGGATTTCACCCTGGCAGAGGAGCCTTGAGAATTGGGCTGTCTGTTTCTAAAGGACTATCCTTTAGGAAAGGAGGTCCCCCGAAAAGGCTGACGAAAAAGAGCTGACCCGAGGGTTCCGGCTCCTGCTAGGGATACTGGCAAGGAAGTGCTTTTGCCCCCGGTTGCCTGAGAGATCAGGGTATCCAATTCTGGGCCGAACAAACCTGCCGCTGAAAAAGGAATGGTTTCCACTGACTTTTTTGATTCCGCATCTCCTTCCCATGATTTCAGCCATAACTTCTACTTGCTGAGATAGATGCAGCCTGAATAGATGAGGATACAGCCGCTGTATACTGGGCCACCTTATACAGGTACCCCGATGCCTCCTTCAAATGCAAAGCCAGCTGGTCTGCCCATGCTTCCATGGCTCTAGCAACCCAAGCTGACGCAAATGTGGGCCTAGAGGAAGAACCCGCAGCCGCAAATATAGATTTTAGCTGGGATTCCACTCTGCGGTGATTGACATCCTGTAGGGATGCAGAACCTGGGGCTGGGAGTAAAGCGTGCTTGGCCAATCGGGCTATAGGAATATCCACTTTTGGAATGCTCTCCCAGCGAACCACATCCTCTTCCTGCAATGGATACAGGGAAGAGAACCTTTGGGAACAGAGAACCTTTTCTCTGGCTGTTTCCAGGCTCCTTCTGCGATATCTCTAAGTTCTACAGAAGGGGAAAAACGGCTAGCCCTTCTTTTGGCTTTCTTAAAAAGATTTCTGTCTCTGGGAGTCGGATCTTCCGGTTCTGGGAGATCCAACGCTTGTCTTACTGTTAAAACCAAATCGTTAATAAATTGGCTTTTAGAGCTTTCTTCCTGTCCCAACAGAAGAACCTGGTCAGGATCAGAATTAATATCCCCCTCTTCCTCTGAAAACTCCTCAGAGTCTGAAAGGACCATAAGGGTATTATCAGATCTAGGCCGCTTCCTTCTAGCAGGCGGAATATTTGGGGATTCGAGTAACTGGTTCAGTTTATCCAAACCCTTTATAAAAGCTGTGGACCATGGCGGCTCTGTGGGAACAGGGGCTTGGTCCGTCTGTAATGAGGAAGGTCCTGGTATAGACGTTCCACTGGAACCAGAGGAAGCAGGGAGGCCCAATGGTGTATTTGGATTATTAGACACCGAAGTTGCCCCACTAGACCATAATTGATTGGATTGAGAAACAATCTGTGCTAAGGAGGAAACCGACTGTGTCAGGGAGGCCACCCAGGCCGGTTCCTCCGATGGAGGGGCTGAGACCTGTTGGGTTTGAGCAGGGGGGACCCCTGCTTCACAAACAGAGCGCCAACGGGTCCTTCTGCCCACAAATTAATTTTACATGACATTTAAATGATATTTAAAAAAAAATATTGATTTAGGGCCCTTTCCCATATCTGGCATTTCTGAATAAAGGAAGGCACACCAAAACACACAGACTTAAATTTAAAATTTTTTAGCTGAGTAGAGAGAGAGAGAGATATATAATATGTATAGAGGAAAGTGTAACTACAAGAATCAACTAATCTAGATAAAAAGTTGTACTTGTAATATTTTAAACACAAAATAATATTTAAGCAGGTAGGAGAACTATAATATAACTCCTACTAGCCCTCTTGTACACAGCAATACAGCATATGTGTTTAAATAAATCAGATACTTAGCCATAGGCCAAACAGGGGAGAAGTCCAACAGCAGTATCCTGGTGCCTGCTCCCTCAGATCTGTTCTCTGTTCCCGGGCTTCTCCTTGGCGTCAGAAGACTGGGACAGACCATCTCTCTCTCAGGAAGGAGGGGGAGCTCTATGTGTTAACTCCCCCCTTCAGTAGTGCTGCTTCTGCAGCGATTAAAAAATAAAAATTAATTTTCTGTAGCAGAGTAATGGAGACCTCCAGAGGAGGTCTCCGCAGCGGATAATACCTGATGCCCCCTCCTATGCATGAGGGGGGATCCAGGTATAGCCCCCTTCTTCCTAGGATCTCCTTCCCGAAATCCAAAATGGCCGCCGTCAACTGACATATCCGATAACCGGCACTCTATGCCTGCAATGGCAGCGCCGGTTATCGGGGAGGCTCAGGAGTGACAGCGGTCCGTGAGACCGCTTGTCACTCTCAATTTTAGACACCCTTTCCTCCATCTCCTTTCCTGTTCCTGTCAGTGAGAACCGCTGGCTCTCATCTGATAGGGGAGCGTCTGCGCTGCTGTGCTGTGAGTGTGTCCTCTATATTAGAACACACTCCAGCCTGCTACTGGGAAAAAATGAAGTAATAATTAAAAGAATAAAATAAAAGTAATAAAATTACACTAAGCACTAAAAACACTGCCCAACTGCATGGGCACCTGAAAAAAACTGACAGGAAGAGGAAGAAGCAGGGGGATTGTAGAGGGTAGGGGTCTGTCGGCAGCACTAAAAGTTAACTAGTTAGGTGCCAACTCCCCAAGCTCCCTCCACAACCCATGGTAAGCAGTGTCCCCCAGACTGGATGAAAGAGAAATATATTTTTCTCCCTTCCTAGATGCAGGGTATAAAAGGATAAAAATAATTTAGAAAAATAAAAATAAAAAAAGGTACAAAATTATAAAAAACTTGCAGAGGAGGTATTAATTTGTCTTGCTTATCCAATCTACTAGTAACAAAGTACATTTATAAATTAAGCCAGTAGATTTTTATTTCGGATTAAAAGAAGATTTTCACTCACCGTAAAATCCATTTCTCTGACTCCATTGGGTGACACTGCGAGACATTGGGGGTATAGTCGGTGGGACTAGGAGTTTAGGCACTTATCAACTTGTTCGTTCCTCACATTCCTCCCCTACTATGCCCCTCCTATCTAGCTCAGACCTTAGTTTTGTATAACCAAGCCAGGAAGAAAGGAGAAGCAATACAGAAAATAGCACCAAAAACAGCACTAATTTCACAGCAAGGGAGGGTGCGCAGTGTCCCCCAATGGAGTCAGAGAAATGGATTTTACGGTGAGCAAATATCTCCTTTTCTCTTTCCTACCATTGGGGGACACTGCGAGTCATTGGGGACATGCCTCTAAGGAAGGGATTGTTCTGGAACGGTGGCGCGCAACATTCTGCGCCCAAAGCTCACATCTGCTGATGGAAAGCGATGTAACCCTGAAACTCTGCAGTAAATGTGGGCGTTGGCACCATGGACAACTGCTTTACCAACGCACCCAAACGCGGCGTCCAAGACGTGCCCACCAGCCTGGGGAGCGAGTTCTAAGGTCCCCAGAACCAGAGAAGAGGCGTGAAGATGCCACCAAATGGTGGAAGGGATGTATCGGGCATGAGACTGTTTGGAAACTGACCAGCAACGCTATTAAGCGCCCAAAAGAACAAAGTCTCCCGGATAGAGAGCCTGCGGTCAGTCTGGGCCCGCAGATGATGGACCACATCCAGGCCAGGAGGAGTGTCACATGAAAAGGAATAACAGCAGAATGCTTGACCACAAGCTCCTGAGTTAAGTGCAATGTAGATACTATCCTCTGAACCAATATTGGCTGGAGCGACGCACCTCTTATGTCCTAGAAAAAGAAATATGTGGGAGTGCAATTCACACTTTCTGCCACAGAACAGGAGAGATATGCAATGGGACACTCCTACCCTGGAATTAACGTCTCCTACCAGGGTCCGCAAGTCAAAAGTGGCACAAGCATGCACTGTGATCACCAAACTATATCTCAATGCTTCTCCTGTCCCACACAAAGGAGGGAGGGGGGGGGGGGGGGGGTTGTGAGCTGAAACGACAGGGGCCCCTGGAAGAAAAGACTAAAAAAAAAAATGTTATTCTATAAACCGGAGCTAAAATTGATGTAGAGCCCCGGGGGATGCACCCTGCGGGCACCTAGGCAGAGTCCCATCTCAGGGCCCGCTTGTGAAAGAAAGCGAATTGAGGAGCCAGCACTGGGACCTGTGAAAGCCCTGGGGCTTAACCCAAGTGCTGTACTATCTCAGACTAAAGTGGTGTTAAGGAAAAGGGGCCACAACGCCACAGCACCAAGCTAGACTATATAAAGAGTGGCCGAGAAAAGGGGGGCGCTAAATGTTCCGATCTGGCCACAGAGTTGGGTGGAAGGGGGGTGTTTCCACCCGCCAACAATGTCTGAGAACCGTGCTCTGGGAGGTAAATGAAGGGCTCCAGGATAGCTGGAAGCCCCACTCCTAGAATAACTGTTTGCTCGTGAGAACGTGGGACAGGAAAGCGACAGGTGCACCAGGCTGACCTTTCTGGGAACATCTTGGCATTGGAAAATGTCACTTAAGGGTCTTATGAGATTATGGGCGGTTAAGGGGGGACCTAAAACATAAGTATGGATGCCTCGGGGGCTAAGCCTGGAGTCCCCCACAAGGCCCCAACAGGAGGGGCAATGGATGTCCCCGTGGAGAGACAATTTTCCCTAGTTAAATGCCTGTCTACTGAGACTCTTGTCCTCTGCTGGGATAATGGTCCAAGGTATGGGAATATGACACGCTGCTCAGGCCCTAACCTGGAAGCCTGTCATACTGCTCTCGGGTCGCGTGTTCCCCTGTGATGCTATAGAAATGCAACAGGCTTGGTATTATCTGACATATTGTCTTGAGCTTTCCTGATCCTGCCGCCATCTGCTGTGCACCTTGAGCACCAGCTGTTAAAGTACAGTCTCTTTGGGGTTACCTAAAAGACCCTGGAACCCTAAAGATCCTATCAGTTCGCCTATATCCGACAAACTATAGTCTGTCCGGAACTGGGTATAGGACCTGGAGGACAACTGACCAGACTCCTGACTGTCTAACGACTGTGAGGATGATAGACATGTGGCTTCGGACAGTGTGATGATCCGCAAGTTCCATAACCTGGGAACCAGCCCCCCCCTTCTGGGGAATTTCCCTCTGCAGATGTCGAGAGATGAGCATGGGACATTAATGTGCATCTACTGCACAGCGACCTGAGCTTACCGGGACCGAATGGGGATTTGCTTGTGAGCGAAATAATGATGGAGCCCTCAGAAGGGGGTGGTCCCAACAGGGTACTATCGTGACTCGGAGGGTGTGCCGTAGCCTTGCCCTGACTGCCATAATCTCGGAAGGCCACGAGGCGCAATGTGCCTAATAAAAGCTGCAGAATCCTGAGCCTGAACTGAAAACTCTGTACCGTCAAAGCGAAAGAGACACTGGTGGCCCCTTTCTGACTGGTTTATGCAAGAACTTCATAATGTGTATTGAGGCAAGGAACTGTTTCTGTTCACTGTCTGCAACGACTGTCCGTAGAGACTTTATCCGACACGGGAGAATGCAGGCCTCCTGTTGAGGGACTGCCAGCTTAACTGTAATGAAAGGATCCATCTGTGGGTCAGGAAGAGGTTGGAATAAAATACCAATCCTCGGAGATACCACCGCGTATATATGGGCTTCTCACTTAACTGCACTTGTGCTGATACTATATGCTCTTACTGGAGCCAAGAAGTGAGTCCGCCATGGGGTAATTCGCCCTTGGAAAAAAAGGGGGGGGGGGGACGAGGCCGGGGGGGATTAAGTCCGCCCTTGACGAGTGCTAGTGGAGTAGGTGGAAATAGATGTACTCTTACCTCCAGTGGCTCCTGAGTATTACACTGTAATTCTGCAAAAATGCGAAGCTCCGATACTGTAACGTACTGCAGAATACCTTTTGCCAACTGCTCTGACCAAGTCAGAATGGGCTATTTCACAACCCAGCTATGCCCTTGTTGGATGTAAACAGACTGACAGTCATCACTGGGTGGGGACTAGATTACACTTTCTATCAGCGATAAAATAAAATCCTTCACTGGGTGCCTGGTCTGCGTAGGGGTAGCAGGATAAGTGAATAGACGAGTTACAGGGTAGTCAACCCTAGCTGTACCTTCCCATATCAGTATTCTCTCTGCCAGGGGAGGAAAAAGAGATGAGAATCTGCCCTGTCTAATACCTGCTTATTTGGCTTAATACCAAAAGGTCAGACACCCTGGCCAGCATCTGGAGAGATGTGGATGGGGCAGCAGCCTCAAGTTTCACAAGGGTTAAAGTGTGTCTGGTGCTTACGCTGAGACTATCCCTCCTGAGGGGGATGTGGAATATTCAGAGTTAACAATGTTCTTGTCTGCAAATCAGGATCCAAGTAGTATCCTCTACAGAGGAATGGACCATATCCTGCCTGACTGTGAACAACTCTGAACAACAACCTTATGCTTACCCCTGTGGGGTGGTGAATAGATGTCTGTTTGGGAAGACTCAGACCGGAACAGAGACATCTCCGCTACTGTGTGGAAAGATATAACTGCGACAGATCTCATCTGTGTGTGTGTAGAAGCGCGAGAAAAGGGAGAGTTACGTACCTTTTCAGACCCTAACAGTCACCTTAGTGAGTTCGGCCATTGATGCTGCCAGTGATTTTGTTTAGACCGACTTCTCCAGAGCCGCTGACACCGAAGTGGGAGAGCACCTGGTTCGCAGACCATTAGCATCGCAAGCTGCACAGCAGCATCCGGGCTAAGCTGTTCCAACGATAGTATAACATAAATTATAAAATTATCTTTTGAACATATATATTGCAGATTAGACGTACCAGAGGGTCCATATGACACCTAAAGCAATGCTAGGCAAAGTTTTACAGCATAAATGTGTCTGATTTTGGTACATATATATCTAGAATGCCGTACAGATGAACCAGCAGGTATCCTACCTCTGGGATTGCCCTTTCTAGACATAGTACAATGCTAGGAAAGGGGTCACAGAAACAATCTGTATCTATATACACCTACATACATACACACACATATAAACACACATTGCAATACAGACGTAGTAGCTGGTTTTTAACTTTGCAATAACTCTGTATATTATCAACGCGGTACATATACAATGCAGTGCAGACATCTTACCCGTGGAAGTCCCTTCTTTAGACATAATGCAAAGTAGGGATGCTGTGCAAAAGATAAATTAGAATTGCATTTGGCACATGAGCACAACAGCACAGATGTAGCTGAGGATCCCCTTTTTATGGATGCTTCCTTTTTGGACATATTCTGGATTGTACATGAAGCCAGAATCACAACAGGAATGAAGAAAAATACACTTTCCATAAGTTTGAATATAATATAAATATCCATTTATTTATATAGACCTGCATAATCTCAGTATAGTAGGAGTTTACCAAGTCTATATACTAGGTAATCCTCACATTAGCCACCAATGTCCAGAATCTGAGATAAAATAGCTGTAGTCCTGTGCATTTTACCAGACAATAAACAGGCTACCATTCATTGCAAATAGAGAAGTATTGAAAATACAATGTGATTCTTAAGTCTTAGACACCACGTCACCAGTCTCAAACAGTCCTATGTCCAAATAGAGACTGAGCAAGTTTAACTTTGTTTAAAAGAAACGAAACAAGAAAAAACAATACAGAGGTACCGGCAGAGTGTTTCCAGCGTGCTGCCCGATGTATGTTCCTGACACAGTATCCAGAAATGGCCGCCTTCCGCGCCAGGAAGTTGTAAGGGAGGGGGGAAGAAGTTCCACCCTCCGTCCGTCCCCTAAAATGGCCGCCTCCATGAACTGCGCATACAAAGTATGGCTGTCGGCTTTAGAAAGCCTCCTCCATCTTCAGTAAATGTTGCCCAGGCTGCGGGGAGCATTAGCGAACTAATCGCCTCCTATGGAGTGCGATCGCTTCGCTGTTCCCCCTGCTCGTTGTCTAGGGGGAGGGGGGAGAACTTGCCGGCATGCTCATCGGGCGGATAGGAGAGGCTATTGCAGCTTCACTTCCACCCGTACAAAAAATTGTGACCTCGGCCGTCTATATGGCTGTCCTAACCGCAGTGCTGGCCTGAGTAACTGCTGCCTGCATGGCAGACTTATCTTGTGGGCCAACTGCTTGATTCTAGGGGACTGCCGACAATGGTGCTAGGCAAGTGAGCCAGGCTACTTCTTACCTTGCGCAGGGGTTCAGAGTGAAGGAAGCCGACAGGATATTCACCCCTCTGGGTCTTCAGTTCGATCCCTGCGCTGCACCTGTAAAGGAAAGTAAAATAAAAACATGAAAGTCTAAGTCTAATTAAAGTATAGGCAGGAGCCTATACCGAAGTGACCCATCTCCTAGGCACTTACCAAAAACTGAGGTCTGAGTTGGATAGGAGAGGCATAGTAGTGGAGGAGTGTGAGGAACGAACAAGTTGATAAGTGCATAAACTCCTAGTCCCACCTACTATACAAATTAGTATTTTAAAGGTTAGTGAATGGTTAAATATTTGTTTATGTTATATTTAGTACACTGTATTTAATAGTGTCTTATCTTTTAAAATTGTCACTGGTATATTGTAAGAGTAATTGGCTTTGTGGGAGAATCTGAAAAGTGAATGGGCATTGTGGTAATAATGGAAAGTTGACATTATTTAAGCAATTTTTGAAAAGGTATGCAAGAATATAAACAGACAACTCTACCTGTAGATACATACGGTCTACATTATATGTGGTATATATCTTACCATTTTGATTGTACATAGGAGGTGCAGGGTTATATATAGCATATTGAGCTGTGGGACCACTAAGTGGGTACACTGGCACAGGTTCATATCCTGGTTGAGAAGAAGCAAATTTAGGATCCATTGGATATGGTGGTTGTGTGGGGTATGGAAGCTGCATAGGGTATGGCGGCTGCGTGGGGTATGGAGGCTGAGTGGGATACATAGGCTGCGTGGGATAAACAGGCTGTGTTGGATGCTGATAAACTCCTGACATCTGGATTTCTTGAGCTGAAAAACAAAATACTCATTAGACAGTACCTGTTTTCTAGCTTTTGCAATCATAATTTCTAGTCTTCTTGCAACAAAAGTTTTTTGGGAGGGTGGAAAAAGTACTTTCCCTATGTCCCCATCTCACAAGAGCATGTACTGGTATTTTTGGGTCACAATTTGGCTTAATTCCAGTCTAAGTTGCTACTGAACAGCCACCAGTAAACACTTGTAGACAAATAATAGGTATGAACACACTCACAAAAAAAGCTTCAGGGTTTATACAAAATGATTCTTAAACAAAATACAAATACAAAAAAAATAATCTTTAAAACATAGACCATTCACCCGCAATACAGTGTTACTTAATATGTATGTAGTGTATTTAGCTCACAGAAATGGTTGCAAGTCATAGGTTCTTAAAATGTTCTTTAGACCCTAAATACAGTGCTGACAATAGTACAGACTCCTTTATATTACTCACATGTTACAATTGCACTTAATGTAAGCTCATGTGGGACAGCAGCATAATGAGAAATGGTGCACAGTTCTCTGCTCTTTACAGCAATAAACCCAAAGATATTTCTTATACTTTTTTTTTCTTTCGTTTTTGTTTTTAACAAAACATGCAAGATACTTCCCCTCATGCACTATATTCACTCCAAACAAACCAAAGTTCCCACCCTATATAGAAGGGTACTAAATTCTTAAATGCACATTAAAATTGTGTAATCATACTGTTACACCTCAGATAATACATTATCTTGTTCATCCTCAACTGCTTCAAACCTCTTATTTGCCCATTTCTGAGACCAGGGAAGGAAATTCATTTTTTGTTTTAACTTTGCTAGAGTAAATTATTTCTGAGGTATATACCTGATGCAATAAGCGTTTGTTAAGGAAGTCTTTTGTGTACTTTGGTATAGGGAAATGACTTGTTTGGGGTTTTGTAACTTTTCTTTGGGAATTCTCAAGTGGAGGAAATGTGTATTCTGCAACTGTCTGAAGAAAGGACCCAATGTTAATCTCATGTTAATTAGACATTTTGATGTGTGAGGGTCCAACACCTGAAGGCATAGGAAGGTTTAATTAGACTTGCTGTTAGATTTCCTCTGTGTCCAAAACAAGATGCAGGAAATCACAGCAAGTTTTAGGATATTACAGAGAAGTGTAAATATTGTTAGCTTTGCATTACATGTAAATTCAAGTTTGGGTAAACCTACTGCATCCTGATACTAAAAATAGCTCAGACCTCAGGGGGCTGGCTTACCCTGTGAGGCGGTGTCCAAAACTGTATAAAAAAAGCACTCTTTGTATTGAAAATTGCTCTTCTTGTTTCATCTAACCTGGTACCTTCAACCAATGTGAGCAAATAAACATCACTTGCTTCGAAGACCTTCTTGGAAACTTCTCTATCCCTGTGACCTACAGATTAGACCAAACTCTAATCCGTTCCTGGCTGTACTAAGGTTTGGACCCAGCTTTCTGGTACCACCGCTCTGCTGCTACCCAGCAGCTCTGGCCAGTGTGATAGGCCAGCGGGGATCCATCCACAGCAACCCTGATCCATAGAAAGAGGTCAGGGGTACCAGCCCAGGTACACTAGTAACGGGGTACACTAGCAGCGTCAGTTACCCAGAAGAAACCTGGTACTGAATGCCGGTAAGGAGTCCAGTGGTGGCAGCATTTGTAAGCCCCTCCTACTGCGGTTAGAGGGCGCATTTGGGATAACAAAAGCGAATGGTGGCAAAGTAAGCCCAGCCAGTTCCCAGCAACAACAGACAGGGTGGCATAGGCGGTCCACCCTGTCACAACTACAATACCAGCTACAGACAAAAGATGGTAGTGCACCATCAGCATTGACAATTTCACATTCTTTTTCACTTACTGCAATCATCACTTTACTAAAGGTCAAGCCATTAAGGACAAAGAGACCACACCTATATGTAGTCTTTATAAGGCCTCACTTCTATCAATCTTTTTCCTCATGAGTTAATCTTCTCCAGCCCATCTATTTCAGCTTAGTCCTGAGAGGATAGGTTGTGAGGGACAAATTGACTTGGCTGGTCTTGCTACCGCAGTCAAGTCGTTCTCCACTAGGAGTAACCAGCAATGTGACATATTGCCTGTAACTCAACATGGACCACACTGGGATTTACAACACCACTCAGATAAACACAAAGCAGAAATTGGTGTCTTGAAGCAAACAGTCCTTGAGGGTTATGGGGATTCCTGACCCAGATTTGGCTGCTGCTCGAAGTTCAAGTAGTATCCTTCCCCAAAGAATGGATCAAAGTGGAACATGCCTTTAACCTGCTGACTAGCCAGTCTTTGCCCTGGGCCACACCAATGCACAAGAGGAATGATCCATGAATTGGTAACAGCAAAACATTTTTAGCCACATTTAAACCGATCTCTGAATCTTCATGTTGCAACGCCAATACCTTGGCAAAGCTGTCCTCACTCAAGCAACGTGGCCATCAGATGCCCCAGGAAGGAATTTCAGACTCTCACAGCAGAGACCAGATGGAATGATGAGTTGCTGCTCACCTTTTTTTTTTTTTTTAGACTCCATTAAAGAGGAGCTCACTTGCCAAAAACTTACCACCTCCCTGGAGGGAATCATCCTTATTTACATTCAAACCTCACATTCAGCAGCATAAGCTTCAGCAAAAGGAGATGACTACTATCTCCCATATGCTCACTGATGATTCGTGCCATGCCAGCTGTGCACTTTGAGGAACCTATGCAGCTAGGGAAGTTTTCTTTTCCCAAGGGTGATAACTCACCGTTTACAGCAAGACAGGCCTCTTTATTATGGTTGGAAGAGTGCCCAGAACTGGGAAAATCTGAGATGTCGGGAAATTAATTTGCTCATTGGAACAGAAGGCAAACAGGTAAGCCTTTTAGCAATACTCCCACCACACTTCTTTCTGCAATATAAGCTGTCCATCACACTTTCACCATAGAGGATTTCATAAATATGGACTTGCCTGAGGAGCACAAAGGTTTCAACGCGATCTTTGACAAAAGCCAGAAGGAATGCTAAAACCCCACAGAGAATGAGTCTGAGCAATTGACCTGCTGCCTGGTACCATGCACCCGAGGAGCAGGAAGTACCTGCTCAGACTGAGACAAGGACCATGACCATCTACATACAGGAGAACATGGAGTGAGGGTTCATCTCACCCCGGCCGGGGCAGGGTTCTTTTTCATGGTGAAGAAACAGCGCTCCCTAGGACTCTACATTGACTATTTGGCGCTCAATTAAAATATTATCAAGAATCAGTACCTCTCCCACTAACTTTTAAACTCTCTGAGAGGCTCAATCAGGAGACTGTCTTCACCAAACTAAACCTGTGGGCACTATCAATACTGGGTCATGAAGTTCAGTCAGTGCGATGTCACAGCTGTCGTCTGAACATATGTGAATTCCCTCTTTAGGGACCTACTGGATACATCAGTCATAATCTACCTGGACGACATCATCATTTTCTCCAGCGCACTTTAGAAACATTATGACCATGTGAGATAGGTATTGCAGAAGCTCCTGGAAAATTAGCTGTTTACCAGATGGAGAAGTGTTCATTCAGTCAGTCCAGAGTGAGCTACCTGGGCAGCATTATTTCAGCACAGGGCAGAGAAATGGAACCGAAGAAGCTTGAATCTATGCACTCAAAGTTGATGCATCAGAGGGTGGAGAAGGAGCTGTGCTCTCCCTTCGCCCTTGCTCGTTCTTTTCAAAGACATTCAACTACAATGGTGAAAAGTGGAATGTGATAGCAATCATCATGGACCTCACTAAGGAGGCACCTTCTGTAGGAGACCAGGTTCCCTTTCTCTATTCAGCTCATCAAGGCTGATGCACGCTCCCAGCAGTTCTGTGCCGAATGATCCATCATGAAATACAAAGGCATTACACCTCCAGGCTTGATTATGGGAGCAGCCATCTCTTTGGAGTTGCTTGACAGGATCCAGGTCAAAATGGCAGCAATCACCAAGGTGTTCAAGGAATCTTAAGGCAAAAGGTTCATTCCTCCTGGTGCAAGCTGGAGGTCTTGTAATGGGAACACAATTTACGATTGGCAAGTCATCCTAGCATAGGGATGTTTTATTGTCTGCATTTATTTTGTCTGCCTTCTATGTCCTTGTTTTATGTATGTCCTTCTTTTCTCTACTGTACAGCACTGCAGAGCACTGTGGCACCTTACAAATCTACGATAATAATAATCAATAATAGGGAAAACAATTGATTTGGTCCTCTGGAAATTCTGGAGGCCGAATGTAGAGAGGATTGCGCCTCCTTCATTCAATCCTGAATGAGGCTGTACAAACTTTCATTGGAGGTCAATATCAATCAAGGAGTCTAGTTCGTAGCTAAGTTTTGTAGGGTCTTCTGCAAGGGGATGAGAATTTCGCTCCATCCACAGTCATACAAATAGACAGATCTTTTTAACCTATAGCTCAAGTATTTTCTATCGTTGCTTTGTCTAGGATGCACAGAACGACTGGCCCAAACTGTTTGTGTGGGCTCACACAACAATCTGATGTAGGACTTCATACGGGTATTCCCCTTCTACTTTAACCATGGTTTCCACCTGGTCCCCTCTGGGGATGATAATGATGATTGCACTGAAGATGCCCTCATTCAAAATGGGGCCTAACTACATCAGGCAAAACCTAATTATTGGGATGTCAAATCCTGTAGTGTACAGGCTATGGCTACCACTTTCCTTCCGAATCCAGCTGGTGTTTCCAAAGAGAGGGCCACCAGCAATATAACATCCAGTCAACCACTGACTCCCACAGATCTGGGAGAGATGTGCCGGATCTGGTGCACTGGAAGGGCTTCAGTCCTCACCGCTTTTTTGTTTAAGTTGACACATGTTCACACACCTGCTCTGCTCACCAAATTCTTCAGGCTACACCCTGACCAATCTAGCAAACGGCATCTGCTCCTAAAAAGGAAGCGGGGAGGAGGGGAGGCCTTGTGACGATCTGCCATGAAACAAACTACAGATGACAGGTGGCAGTGCATCATCAACATGAACAACTGCACATTATTTTTGCAAAAAAGCAATAATCTGGGGACAGAGTTGCAACTACCCCAGCCCTTCTGGGCATTACAGAACCATTAAAGTCATCTTTACAAATCTGTATATTCTTTGGAAACACATCAGAGAGACAATCGCACACCACAAAAAGTGCAAACATACAATAAATGGATCTAGAGAATTCCAAACTTTTCCAAACTTTTTTTAAAATTGATCAAATTTACTATAAATCACATGAAAAAAGCCTTGAAATTCTTTATCCATTCATTTCAATTGTGCTTCCACCCCTTTACAATGAATGGGTTAATTAGAATGAAAGGGAGATGCTCAATCTATTCTTGAGTTCTCCAATGCTATTCATTTGGGCAGGTTATAGATTAATAAGACATTTGAAAACAGTTTGAATATTTGTCTGTAAAATAATGCCTTTCCATGGTATATATGAAAGATATCTTTCTAGCTCTTAAATACTTTCTTTTAGTTTTTATTTTTGATTATGTTAAACTGGTGTATGTTTTTTTTTTAGAAGTGTATTGTGCTGCTGTTACAAGCCGCGGCGATACTCACAGCCGCCGCGGCTCGCTTCGGGTGCCCTCTGACGTCCCGGCCGTCACCTTGACGACTGGGATGTCATTTCCGGACCCTACCAGGGCAACGGTCGGACGCCAGTTGCAGTAGCGCCGTGTCCCGGCGGCTGAGTACAGCCGGGCGCGTGCGCAGAAAATATACATAGCCTGTGGGCTAATTTAGTTTAATATATTTATCAAGCAGGGGCTGTGTGTGATTTCAGAGCTAGGCTCTGATTGGCTGACTCTGGTATTTAGGGCACTGAGGTCTGAAGCCTCACTGTCGGTTATAGCTTCCTGTTGCCAGTTTGCTGACCTGCTGTGTTCCCAGTTCTGTCCTGTGGATATTACGATCGGATTGCCTGTGTATGACCCCTTGCCTGGATTTGGACCCTGCCTTTGTTTCCTGTGATCCTGACCTTCCTGCCTGTATCTGGACCTTGCTAACGTGCCTGTGACCCTTGACCTCGGCTTGTGTATTGGATTCCCTGTCTGCTGCCGGCCCTCGACCCTTGCATGGACTTCACTCCGCTTTCCTGGGTTCTCCCTAGTCGGTGCGCACTTCACGACCCTCTGCTAGTCTGCGGCCAAGTCTGTCCCAACCACTAGGGGCTCCAGTGAACACCTGACTGGCAGAGCAGACTCCGGGTTGTGCTGTACCTGCTAGAGGAGTTCCTAACATTATAACTGGCCCAAAAACAGATGTTCGGGAGACGACGTTGGGATGGAAGAAGCAGAACCTAATCGTCTCCTTTCCAAGCCCTAGCGGGTCATGTTGAGACCCTTTACCAAATGATCCGGGGATTGTCCCAGTGGTTGTCCTCTCATGAGGTGGACTCCCGGACTACACTGCCCATTCCCGCTTCTGTTGATGAACCCAAGTTAAATTTGCCGGACCGGTTCTCCGCAAATAGAGCCCTGTTCCGGAATTTTAAAGAAAGCTGCAAACTCTATTGTCGGCTGAAACCTCGGTCTTCTGGGTCAGAACAGCAGAGAGTTGGAATTGTCATCTCCCTCCTGCAGGGTGGCCCCCAGTCCTGGGCTTTCACCCTACCACAGTCGAGTCCTATCATGCAATCATTGGAAGCTTTCTTCAACGCATTAGGTCTCCTCTACGATGATCCAGGTCGAGTTGCCTCTGCTGAGACTCATCTACGGGCCTTAAAGCAAGGCCGGCATCTGGCAGAAGAATACTGCGCTGAATTCCGCAGATGGTCACCTGACAGTGAATGGAATGACCCAGCATTACGCTGCCAGTATCGCCTAGGACTGTCGGAGGAGATAAAGGATTCACTTGTGCAGTTTCCTTCCCCCTCCTCATTGGAGAGTCTTATGCAACTCGCTATTAAAATTGACAGGAGAATCAAGGAGAGGAGGACAGAGAAAGAGGCATCTTCTTTTTCGTATGCATTTATTCCAGCTTCCACGGATGTTGAGAAGCCTACGCAGTTAGGGGCGTTTCACCTCCCTCCTGAGGAAAGAGACAAGAAACAGTCACAAGGCCTATGTCTTGATTGTGGTAATAAAGGCCACTTCTCCTGCTCTTGTCCATACAAACCTGAAAAAGGAGCATGCCTGGGAAAGGTCCACTTAAGCTTCCAAATTGTTTCCCAAAAGAATGCTGTCCTGATTCCCGCACAAGTCACTTTCGGTGCCAGTTCTGTGGCCCTGTCGGCCTTCATTGATAGTGTAGCTGCAGGCAACTTCCTTGACATTGGGTTTGCCTGTTCTGCTGGGATTCCTATTGAAAAAAGGTTCATTCTGCAGTTACAGTTTGTGGCCTAGATGGGAGTCCTTTGCCTGGAGGTAAAATTGGTTGGGAGACTCCATCACTACAACTGAACATAGGAGCTCTCCATTTCGAGGCCATAACCCTCTTCCTTATCGACTGTCCATCAGTCCCGCTGATCCTGGGCCATCCGTGGCTTTCACGTCATAACCCTGTCGTGGATTGGGCAAAAGGAGAAATTGTCCAGTGGAGCTCTTATTGTACACAGTCTTGCTCGACTCTGCCTCTGCGTGTGATCCAGTCTATTCCGGAGCAACTTCCCTCACAATATCATGAGTACTGGGATGTGTTCTCCAAAAAGGCTGCTGACATTTTACCACCTCATCGAGACTTTGACAGTGCTATTGAGCTTATTCCTGGTTCCAAATTGCCCAAGGGACGCTTGTACTCTCTCTCTGGTCCAGAGACCAAATCCATGCAGGAATATATTGACGAGAATATGGAGAAAGGCTTTATCAGGCCATCTAAATCTCCAGTGGGTGCTGGATGCTTTTTTGTTTCCAAAAAAGACGGAGGACTAAGGCCCTGTATTGACTACAGAGGATTAAATCTTATCACAGTCAAGAACACCTATTCCCTTCCTCTCATCTCCGTATTATTCGATCAGTTAAGAGGTGCTGCAGTTTTCACCAAAATTGATCTTCGTGGTGCATATAACCTCTTCCGTATCAGAGAGGGAGATGAATGGAAGACGGCATTCAATACGCATTCTGGCCACTACGAGTATCTGGTCATGCCGTTTGGTCTTAGCAACGCCCCTGCGGTGTTTCAAGATCTGATTAATGAAGTGTTACGGGAGTTCCTTGATTGTTTCGTGGTTGTCTATTTAGACGATATTCTCATCTATTCCAAGTCATTAACTATACATCGGGGTCACGTCAAACAGGTCCTACAGAAATTGCGAGAACACCACCTTTACGCCAAATTAGAAAAGTGCGAGTTTGAGGTGCAGAAAGTATCCTTCCTAGGTTACGTAATTTCTTCGGAAGGGTTCTCCATGGATCCAACCAAGGTCCAAGCTATCCTGGATTGGGTGCAACCAAATAATGTCAAAGCGGTGCAGCGGTTCCTGGGCTTTGCCAATTATTATAGAAGATTCATTCGTGGCTTTGCTGATATTGTAGCTCCTATTGTCACCCTGACTCGCAAAGGAATGGATCCAACTAACCCCAGGCAGTAACCGCATTTGAGACCTTAAAGAAAGCGTTTGTATCCGCTCAGGTCCTTAGACACCCAGATCCTGAAGCACCATTTTTTCTTGAAGTTGATGCCTCCGATGTCGGTGCTGGTGCCATCTTATCTCAAAAGGATTCCCATACTCGCCGCCTACACCCATGTGCCTACTTTTCCCGTCAGTTCTCCTCAGCAGAAGCCAACTATGATGTGGGTAACCGGGAACTATTGGCAATCAAATGGGCCTTTGAGGAGTGGCGCCATTGGCTAGAAGGCGCTACACATCTGATCTCTGTTATAACTGATCACAAGAATTTACAATACATACAGTCGGCCAAACGCCTGAACCCCAGACAGGCCCGTTGGTCGCCATTTTTCACCCGTTTTAACTTTGTGATCACCTACCGTCCAGGTTCTAAAAATGTCCGAGCAGATGCTCTGTCCAGAAGCTTCTTGGCACACCATGTTCCAGTTACTAGTCCTGAGCCTATCATTCCCTCTTCCATGATCCATGCTGGGCTAACCCAAGACCTGAGCAGCATGCTGCAAAGGTTTCAAAAATTAGCTCCTGACAATACTCCGTAGGGATGTTTATTCGTTCCAGTTCATTTAAGGAAGGCGGTGCTTGCAGAAGCACATGATAATAAGACTGCTAGACATCCTGGAATACAAAAGACTTTGGAGATCCTCTCCCGTACTGTCGGGTGGCCATCTTTGTCTGCTGTTGTCAAGAGTTATGTCCTCTCTTGTGAGGGTTGCGCCAGGAGTAAGGTCCCCAGGAGTCGTCCTGTAGGCCAGTTGCTTCCATTGCCCATTCCTGCAAAACCCTGGACACACTTGTCTATGGACTTTATAGTCGACCTGCCACTCTCTGCAGGACACAACACCATCTGGGTGGTAGTTGACCGCTTCAGCAAGATGTCACACTTCATACCGCTACCCAGGCTCCCTGGTGCTCGAGATATGGCCATTTTGTTCATCCAGCATATATTCCGGCTCCATGGACTTCCTACTGACATCGTTTCTGATCGTGGTTCCCAATTCGTAGCACAATTCTGGAAATCTTTTTGTACCCTTCTTGGGATCAAGATTAGCCTCTCGTCTGCATACCACCCTCAGTAAAATGGGCAAACTGATCTTAGAACAATTCTTACGATGTTACACTTCGGAATTTCATGATAACTGGTCCTCCTTGTTACCCTGGCCAGAATTTGCTTATAATAATTCATGTCACTCATCTACCAAAACCTCTCCATTTTACTGCAATTTTGGTTTTCACCCCAGATCTAATTCCTTGTACTCGCTCAAGTCCGCTGGTATTCCGGAGATTCGCTCCACCACCAGAGATCTCAAAGTCATCTGGAAAAAAGTGCAGTCATCATTGAGACAAGCCTCATTTTTTGCAAAAAAAAATTCGGACTGCCACCGTACCACCTGCTCCCTCAAAGTGGGCCAGAAAGTGTGGCTGTCTACACGCAATGTTAGGCTCAGACAGCCTTGCAAAAAACTGGGGCCTAAATTCATCCGTCCTTTCCTCATTATCAAGAAGATTAATTCAGTAGCCTTCAGATTGAAAATCCCTGGTTCCTTGAGGATCCCTAACACATTCCATTGCTCTCTGCTTAAGCCTGTGTTATATCTGAATCAGTTCCAGTCTTCGAGTTCTCCTGTACGGAACATGAACAAATACATCATTCATAAGATCCTCGATTCTAAGAGAGTGCAGGGGCAGGTGCACTTCCTAGTTCAATGGAAGAAACGAGGTTTGGAAGAGCAGTCTTGGGTTCCGCGAAGACAGCTCCATGCTACCAAACATCTGAGGGAGTTCTTCAAAAAATTTCCTAAGAAGCCTGGGTGTCGGGTTCCTTAACCCCTCCTCAAGGGGGAGGTACTGTTATGAGCCGCGGCGGTACTCACAGCCGCCGCGGCTCGCTTCGGGTGCCCTCTGAGGTCCCGGCCGTCACCTTGACGACCGGGACATCATTTCTGGAGCCTACCCGACCGTGACGCCAGTAGCAGTAGCGCCGCGTCCCGGTGGCTGGGGACAGCCGGGCGCGTGCGCAGAAAATATACATAGCCTGTGGGCTAATTTAGTTTAATATATTTATCAAGCAGGGGCTGTGTGTGATTTCAGAGCTAGGCTCTGATTGGCTGACTCTGGTATTTAGGGCAGTGAGGTCTGAAGCCTCACTGCCGGTTATAGCTTCCTGTTGCCAGTTTGCTGACCTGCTGTGTTCCCAGTTCTGTCCTGTGGATATTACGATCGGATTGCCTGTGTATGACCCCTTGCCTGGATTTGGACCCTGCCTGTGTTTCTTGTGACCCTGACCTTCCTGCCTGTATCTGGACCTTGCTACCATGCCTGTGACCCTTGACCTCGGCTTGTGTATTGGATTCCCTGTCTGCTACCGGCCCTCGGCCCTTGCCTGGACTTCACTCCGCTTTCCTGGGTTCTCCCTAGTCGGTGCGCACTTCACGACCCTCTGCTAGTCTGCGGCCAAGTCTGTCACCACCACTAGGGGCTCCAGTGAACACCTGACTGGCAGAGCAGACTCTGGGTTGTGCTGTACCGGCTAGAGGGGTTCCTAACAGCTGCAATAAGAGGAGGTGCGCGGTAAAAATTCTAGAACACTATATTATACACTGCGTAATATGTAGGAGCTATTGTCAGGAGGTTGGGATAGAAACAGTGTCAGGTGTTCTAATACATCTCAGCCTATTTCCACTGCTTACAATGGTTACCTTGACATCAGTGAATCTCCCTGACACTTAGGTGCTTAGCATCACTGATCAGCACTGTGAGGGCTGATTGACTTATTGGGATTGGTTCCAATTGATTTTATAAGGCTCTCAGCAGCACTCTTTCGCTGCCTATTATAGCGTTATAGTGTATTGGTTTTGTTGTCTGGTGGTTTTTTTACCTTGCCCGTTTATCGATTATCCTTGACTGCCACCTGCCCTGATCGTGGTATTCTGGACTGTACCTAACTATTCTAATTTATATGGGGAATAGGGGTTGCTATGGTTTAAGAACAGTCCTTCAGTTCTATAGGTTGATTAAATAACGGGTGGCTTACATTACAGCTATATAAATAACAGCTAATAAATAATCTATTTACATAGAATCAGTTTAAGTTACAAATCACATTAGTGGGCTCCTACCAACTTGCAGTAAGCAAGGTTATTTTACAAATGTACCCAAAAACTAGATTAGTTTGTTTGCGTCATGTGATAACATGACATTTGGGGGCGTGGCCTGGCAGCCATTGTGGACGACAGCAGCTAGTGTGAGCTCCGCTGGTTTCTTATCCGATTTGGACCGCAAAAAGCCCTCTCCTAACCCTCTTACCTGCAAGAAGGGACTTCTAAACCCCCTGGACTGCGGAGACTAGTTCAGAACCCAGGCTCGTCAGCGGTGACGTCACCGCCGGCTTTATCATCTGCGGCCGGAGCTCCTTCACAGCCACCAGACACACCGCAGTGCTTCTGGCCCCAGCCTGCTAAGCGGCGCGTCCACGGGAGGTCCCATCCTCCAAAAGGTATCTACACACAGGGCCACCATCAGGGGGGTACGGGGGGTACTCTTTTACCGGGCCCGGGCTCACCAGGGGGCCCGGCGGCACACACTTTACCAGGGAGCCTGCTGTCCTTTCCTTCAGTCCCCGACGTCTCCCCCACTGTCTTCAGCCTGTCTGTCACCATGACAACCAGGCAGCCGAATGCGATCGCAGGGGCGGAGCAATCATTCCCCTGCGATCATGTGATCTGCTTGTGGCAGCCAGGCAGCTGTCAATCGTGATCGAAGGGGAATCATTGCTCTGCCCCTGCGATCATGTGATTCTCCCTGTTGGTGAGTGATGGCACGGGCAGATTGGCCATAGGCCTTACCGGGAATTTTCCCGGTAGGCCGGTGGTCTACTGAGGTCGCCTGCTATCTTATATTTTCATTATTCGTTTTTGTTTTTTTATGCATGTTGTTTTTACTCCAACCACAAGGGGCAACCCCGACGGCCGACAGTGAAGCAGTCCCGAAAGTAAATCACCAGGCTGCTTTTCACTGAGGGTGGGCTGCAGGGTTAGCACAAACAGGAGGGAGAGAGATCCCATGTAGCTCAACATCCTGGAGCTCAGATAGGCTGCTCACAGCTCTTCTATTACCCAATGAAGAACGGACAACATCAGTGTGAGAGGTGAGTTGACTCACATATAGGACTACAGAGCAGTTTTTAGTGTTTGTAGTGTGTGTCACAATTTGAATTGGGGCACTACTGTGTGGCATAATATCTGGGGGCACTACTGTGTGGCATATTATCATCTGGGGGCACTACTGTGTGACATTTAATAATCTGGGGGCACTACTTGTTATAATATCATCTGGGGGCACTACTGTGTGGCATATTATCTGGGGGCACTACTGTGTGGCATATTATCTGGGGACACTACTGTGTGGAATATTATCTGGGGACACTACTGTGTGGCATATTATCTAGGGACACTGCTGTGTGGCATAATATTATCTGGGGACACTACTGTGTGGCATATCATCTGGGGGCAGTATTGTTTGGCATAATATGTTCCGGGGGTACTTGTTTGGTGTAATGTGATTGATTTGGGGGCACTATTGTTTATTGTTATATGAACTGAAGGGACTGGTATATTAACTGGAGGCACTATTAGGCACCCTCCCCCTAGACGTTGCTGTACACACCCTTCCGGCAGCAAGCTGCGGCACAGGGTATTCCTAGCTCGGTGTCCCTGGGTGCACACCCTAATGAAGTGTTTTGCGCACTCCTATGGGTAAGTGACCTGAACTGAACACTCAGAGAGTACTGAGCTAATATCAGATCATCATTGGCAAAATAATTTCCTTGTGGAGTAAATCTGTTTGCCAGCCTACTGCGTCATCTTTCTATGTCTTATAACATCCAAAATTGTATTTCATCCTCATTATTTGGTAGTATTTAAGGATTTTATTCATGTTATGAGACCATGTTACACGTTTATGATCTGATTCTACTGCAGAACAGTGGTGCTCTCACCTCTGACAGTGCTGCTGTCCTTGCAATATTCCAGCACTGGCATCTTTCTATTATTTCTCTACCTGGTTACTTTTAAGCAGGTACTGTAAGTAAATTCATTAGGTATTGAATGGATTATCCTGCAAATTTGGAAACTCACAGTTCCTTTCAGAGCATTTACTTATTATTTTAACTCTTTATCATCATCATTTATTTATTTATATAGTGCCAACATATTCCATAGCACTTTACAATTGGGGGCAAACACAGTAATAAACAAACTGGGTAAAACAGACAAAGAGGTGAGAAGGCCCTGCTTGCAAGTTTACAATATATGGAAGGCCCTGCTCACAAGCTTACAATATATGGAAGGCCCTGCTCGCAAGCTTACAATATATGGTTTAAATATTATGAACATATTGTAATCTGCACAGGGACTGATATGCATGAATAAAATGCTGGTGTTCCATACAGATGTACAATATAATTTACCAAACACATACTCGCACACGTGAGGAGGAATTTAGTCAGAATTCAATGCTTGATGGTATAGGAAGGGGAGAGGGACCTCCTAATGAATGACTTTCTTATAGATAGGAGGCTGGCATGGCCTGTCTGTGCGGTGTGTCAAATGTCTTTTTATTTACAAAATATAGTCACACTCCTCTTACATGAGTTTTCAGTTCTACATGAATAAATACTTGGGGTGTAGCACAATACTTTATAACCTTTCTTTGTGTCTGCTTACTGTGACTCCGCCTACCACTGCGTGTTCCGTTGGCCTCACCTATCACTGATAAGGTTATGGATAATCAAGTTAATCCCGCCTACTTTTGTGTTGGACCAGCCCACTGTTTGGTGGCCACTTCCAGAATTTTTTCCAGGGCCACTCTAAGTTCCCAATCCGCCCCTGAGTGATGGTGTGGTGCGACATAACGTCACACTGATGTTCCCGCCGCCGCTGTAAGAAAAAGGAGCAAGGAGCAGCAGCTGCAACATCTGGGTAAGTATATTTTAAAGATATTTTATTATCACATTTGTTTTTACTCTGAATTTTGTAGGAGATTAGGCTTCCAAGTATGATAATGGGTTAAGCTGTATTTCTTGAGGAATATGAGGGATAATAGTTATTTCCTCCGTTAATGTCATAAATTAAGTTTTTGTTGTTTTTTTTTTATTGGGGACATTCACCATGAGGGGTGGGGGCGTTCTGCCTGTTTCATTTGTACTGGGACCCACGATTTTTGATGGCAGCCCTGTCTACACAAACCTCCTCTGGAACATTGCCGTGCACTTCTCTGCGGTGGTCCCATTGCAGGGTCCCCGCGCTATACATTAACCCTGCAGTAATCAGTCATACAGGGGATCGCTACTACCCAACTGCACCTCTCCCCCCCCCCCAGCTATTTGGCTTTAGTGGCACTGACCGTCAGCTTCATATAGTGCCTACTATGTCTTCCCGCTCCTGATTTGGGCGCCATTTTGGTTGTACTAAAGACAGATTCTCTACAGGCAGCAGCCCAATCTACGCTTCAATATTTGTGCCTGCTCCCATTCAAGTCTGCTCTACCTAAAGACACGCGTAGACCTGGTATGTGGATATTGGACTGTCATTTACCGGTCACATTTTACTTTTTGCTTCTTCAGAGTAAAGTACTTCCATTAACTCTGACCTTAGGCGCTCACTTCAGAATTGTTTGATTGGCCTCTGGCGCCATCTTGTGGCCACACGCAACATTTTTCTGCCCTTTGTTATATTCAAGGGTGTATGTGTCCTATCCGTTTAAAACAGCTCCACAACAATTCCTAAGTAAGACCTGACAGAACCACAGTGTTCTATTGCTCATCTGCCTACAACAAACCCTCTTATTATGGAGTAACTAGACTCCACCCTTGAACCTTGGGGATCATACGCTAGCATCTCGCTTTGGGCATATTGTTCTACAGTTGTGTGGTGCCGCATCAGTGTTTCATCTGCTGCCTGAGTCATGTCTCACAAACCGAAAAAAGCCGTCCAACCGGCCATGTTTACCAGCAAAGACAGAAAACAAGCAAGTTCCTCCACACTTGAAATTCCCGTATATCACCAGTCTCGGACCACGAGGAGTCCCAAACCTCAAATGTAATTTGCTCCACGCTAGAGCTGTTCAAAATAATTCAAACCACCATACAAACCGAGATGAGGGCGGTCATACAGGACATTAAAGCTGAGGTACTAGCTCTTTGCAACTGCACAGATTCATTAGAACGCAAAGTGTAAGATATCTGCTCCTATCAAGAATCGGTTGACCAACAACTCACAGAATTGTGCCAATCTTTTTCAGATATGCAAGATCACAATAAAGATGTTGAAAATCGCACAAGACGCAATAGCGTCCGCCTTAAGAACATTCTAGAGCTCATTGACACTGATGCTCTGCCTAAATACCTGGGGGGCCTTCTTCGTCAATGCCTTTCTGAAACTCCTTCTTCCGACTTTCTACTGGACCGTGCTCATAGAGCTCTGCGTGCCAAACCTCCTGCGGACCAACCGCTCAGGAACGTGGTGATGAGATTCCATTACTACACTGTCAAAGAACAATTTATATCTGCGACACGCAACACTCCAGCTGTTTCTTACTCTGGTCACAACATCCAGATTTTTCCAGGACTTAGCACCTTCAACTTTAAGGAAACACCGCAATTTGATCACCATGGCATTCAATATCGCTGGGGCAAGTTACCCATAATGGATCTTCCCATAGGATTAAGACTCACGAAGAAGGTCCCTTAATGCTTGAGAAGTTGGGCATTCCGTTGGTGCCTCCAACCCTGCCCGCAAACAGCTCTCCCCTTCCGCGAAGAGCTCCTTCACCTATTTGGTCTACAGCCTAATTTGCTTTTGGGTCTCCTCGTCGGGCCTCTGCCTGCCATCAATAAATACTAGTTGTGTCCCGTCCCGCCCCCCCCTTTTTTTTTTTTTCTCTCTCTCTCTTTCTGCCTTCCATTACAGGTTCTCCAGACCCCCGTGTCAACGCTGATCATGAATCCATATAGTCATCTTCTCCAAACGAATGTTTTCATCCCAGAGGACACTGCTTAATGCACTCTCTTGAGAATATGTTTCTGTTAATATATGTTTGATTTTCCATGTCATGTTCAGATTATTGTAACATTTCCATTTAATGCCTCTACACAGTAGTGTATTCTGGGGACCACATATGCATATCAGCTGGGTCCTTCCCAATTTACATTATTTTGACAAGGTTATTCTCTTTAGCTTACCGTATTTTCTCCCTATCTCAGAGGCTATGTGGTTGCCCAGGGGTACGCTCCAAGCTTCATAATTCCTGTTAAGATCGCCTAGAGTTACTGTACATATATGGGGCTACTTTGGTGTCTTCCACTGGGTGTTACATTTCTGTGTCTAGGTTTTAGTACCTTATAATTGCCTATAGTTACATACGCTTCTTTATATGTTGTGCTACTTCCCCCCTTAGCCATCTCTGATTTAAAGCACACTATTAGTGCGGTGTCCTCCTAATTTTTGGGCTTTCATCGTTATAGACCCTAGGCCGTTAAAAGTTTTGATCAACCCGTTTTCCCCTACCCTGACGGGTGTCCCCCTCTATTTGTTTCTAGCTTATAATCTATTTAGCTGCATTGCCCACACCATTAGATGGGGTGTTTTCATGCTATTGTTCGCATCCTAGAGAACACTGCTAAATAGTACACTCTTGTGATGCTGTTTATATTAATATATGTTTGAGTTTCCATGTCAGACTATTGTAACATTTCCACTTAATGGCTCTTCGCAGTAGTGTATTCTGGGGATGTGTATTATATACTTAATGGCTGTAGTGTAGTAATGTATTCTGGGGATTATATATGCATATCGGTTGGGTCCTCCCCAATTTACACTGTTTTGACAAGGTTATGCTCTATAGGTTTTTGTTGCCCAAGAATTGCCAATAGTCACATACACTACTCTAGATGCTGTATTAGCTTTCCTCTTAGACTTTGCTGATTTAAAACACACTATTACTGCTGTGTTCACCCTGTTCTCATGTTTTCATCCATATAGACCCTTGACCTTTAAAACATACACACACTCCCCTTTCTCCCAGCCTGACGGGAGACCCCCCCCACTTGTACATAGTCTTTATGCTACTTTGTTACATTGCCCACTTTTCTAGATGCTTTTTCATATTATTTCGGATATGTTTTCATATCCGTTCAAACGATATGCCATTGTCCAGATGGAATCTCTAGGTTATGGTCGGTTCCTCCCCCTGGACATGACATTATTCTCTTAACTCCCTTTCGGTTTACGATTCCTTTCCAAAAGGTTCATTGCACAGTCCCCCTTCCTTACTTAAAACCTTTGTTAGTTCGCTTTTGTCCCTGAATGTCACTTTTCTGCCAGTCACGACCCCCGCTGACACACAGGATGTGTCATTCATCTTGTTCTAAGCCGGAGCCTGGGTTCCCCAACTCCGGTGCCTTCCCTCCCCTTCCACCCCTCTCATACTAACACTTATTCTTTTCCTCCTTTTCCTAGTCTACAGACTCGTCTCACTTAGCTTTCCTTTTCCACACCCGCCATGACTATCAAGATAATCTCTCTAAACGTTAACGGGCTGAATGCCCCCCAGAAACGCACCATGGCGCTTCAAGAGTTAAAACGCCTTAACGCTCACATAGTTCTCCTGCAGGAAACGCATTTCACACACTCGCATCCAAGTCTCACAAATAGTACCTTTCCACATGCTTTATATTCTACTTCTTCACGCAAAACTTGTGGCACTGCTATCCTAGTCCACCAGTCAGTTCCGTTAACTGTACATTCCACAATAGCAGATGACCAAGGCAGATATATGATACTGATCGTCTCTATCTCTTAGACGCCTATAACCATAGCAGCTCTTTATGCTCCTAATGTGGGACAGGGATCCTTCTTTTCAGACTTTTTTGCTAAACTCTCTCAGCTAAGGGGCAAGTTATTTTGGGTGGTGACTTTAATACTATGTTGGATGCCAAACTAGATCGCTCGCCACCGTCTCCTTCCTCTATGCAGTCCTCTAGAGACTCTCGCCATCTTTGCTCCCTAATTAAGCTACACGATCTCTATGATTATTGGCGGGTCCTGAACTCTACTGCTCACGCATACACACACTTTTCCGTCCCTCATAACGTCCATACCCGCATAGACATGATCTTCACGGATAAATTCACCACTCCTTCCCTCCGTTCTTCAGATATAATTCCAGTCACCTGGTCTGATCATGCGGCAGTTTCTCTTAATGTTGATAACCTCCCCTCAGTCCGCCCCCATCGGTCCTGGCGCATGCACGACAGCCTTCTCTCCAAACCGGAAAACTTACAAAAAGTGTCGCAGGCAATTGAGGAGTTCAGATCCTCAACTCCTCCCCAGATATCTTGCATTCGGTCCTATAGGAGGCACATAAAGCCACTATCCAGAGTCTCTTAATTAGCATGTCCTCAGCCCAGAAAAAAACCCCAAATAGCACGCATCCAGGATCTAGAATCCTGAGCTTGTTTCTCTCACCAAGAAGCATCAACGTTATCCAAAACGCAAAACTTATCTCATAATCTTGGCTGTAAAAGCTCACTTACAACAACTCTTGCCCAATAAAGCGGCCAACACGCTAGATTCTACAAGAAAGGAAACAAAGCGGATGCTCTCTTGGCCCATAGTTTATGTGCCAAACGGACCCGCAACAGAATTATTCATATTCAGGATGCCTCTGCCAGTAAGCTGTTTAACCCACAAAAGATAGCTATCCATTTCCAGGAATTTTACTCCAAATTGTATGATTTACATTCCGATACCACCCCCCCCAAAGATCTTAGACTTCGAATTAAAACATTTTTGAATACATGCTGTCTCCCCGCGCTTAGCGAGTCGCAATCATCTTCAATCAGTCAGGAAATACCCTCTGACGAATTGAAATGTACAATTAAATCCCTGAGAAATGCGTCCGCCCCGGGCCCGGATGGTCTCACAGCCATACATTACAAAAAACTGCTCCCTTCCTCTCACCCATGCTTCTAGACCTCTTTAATTCGATTCTCCTGGGCTGAATGTTTGACAGCGCCACCACTAGAGCCAATATAGTGGTCATCCCGAAGGAAGGAAAGGATCCTAGTCTTTGTACAAGCTATCGTGCAATTTCACTATTAAATATAGAGTTAAAACTTTTCGCAAAAATTTTAGCAAATTGTTTGGCCAGTGTGATCACCTCCTTGGTCCACCCTGACAACCAGCTGATAATACTCGAAAAATCATCAGTCTGATCCATGCTACCAATAAGCTTAAAGCCCCGGCTCTGGTGCTCGCGCTCGAAGCTGAAAAAGCTTTTGACCGGGTTTCATGGCCCTTTATGCGCGAAGTTCTCAAAGTAGCGAACATTCAAGGCCACTTCCTTAATGGAATTGAATCCCTATATTTTAACCCCTCAGCAACTGTCCTGGCTAATGGATGTGCTTCAGCGGCTTTCCCAATTCAGAATGGCACCAGACAGGGATGCCCCCTCTCTCCCCTTCTCTTTGCCCTTATGATGGAACCTCTTACCTCCAGAATCCGCCTCAACCCTAATATTTCCAGTATATCCACAAGTTCAAGATCGTCTAAACTAGCCCTTTATGCAGACTACATGCTTCTCACCCTTACAAACCCTCATGTCTCTGTTCCATCTGTTTTAGCTAAAATTAATGAATATGGTCTGCTCTCGAACTTTAAAATCAACTCTGATAAAACTAAAGCCCTTGCCCTCAATCTCCCTTCTAATATTAAAATCCACTTACAAAACACCTTCAAATTTCATTGGCAGCCACATCACATTAAATACTTAGGAGTTAATCTTACCAAAACCTATGATCGTCTCTTTACTGCCAACTTTCCCCCACTAATAGCCGCCCTAAAGCGAGACCTCCGATCCTGGTCCCCGAAGTATATTTCGTGGATTGGTAGAGTGGCCTCAGTTAAGATGAATATTCTGCCAAGGATTCTTTATCTTTTCCAGACCCTACCTGTACGTGTCCCTTCACTTTATCTTAAAGATTTACAGTCAAGCATCTCACAATTTGCGTGGTCTGGCCGACGTCCAAGATTTCGCCTCAAAGTTCTCTTCCGTCATGCTTGCAATGGTGGTCTGGGGCTTCCTTGCCTCCATAAATACTAATTGGCGTCTCACCTCACCCAAGCGGTTCTTTCTCACTCTCGCCCTCAGACCAGGCTTTGGGTTGACTCAGAAGCGGACCTCCCTCCTTCAGATGCTATCTTCCAGTATCTTATTTTAGCTAGACCCGTAAGACCTTCCCCCTCTTCACACTCTCACCCCAACAGTTCGCTTCTCCTTAGAAATATGGAAATATTGCACCCGCACTTTTAAACTTTTGGCTAATCCTAAGCGAATGTCTCCACTTTAGCATAACCCCTCTTTTCCTCCGGGCATTAATCTTTTTCTAATGGACAAAAAACAGAATATTTTGTTTCTATCCGATATAGTTCCAATGGGATTTTCCCGACCTTTGCTGAACTCCGCAAGCGCTTTCATCTTTCGGCCTCTGTGGTATATCAATACTTACAAATTTGACACCTTTTCACCACCTTAATAGACCCCCGTGTTCCTCACAATCCCTTCCCCCTAGAAACCTTTTGTGAAAATAAAACGTCATCTAAAGGCTTAATATCCACTTTCTATTCTCTATTAATGAATCATAATTTGCCAGTCAAAGAGCCTCATGAGCTCCACTGGGAGGATGAGATGGCTGAGACTTTGGATCCTGAGGAATGGACGGAGATTCGCAAGGCAGTTGCCAAATACTCAATCTGTACTCAGATAAAAGAAAATTCTTACAAACTCTTATTCCGTTGGTATTTAATCCCATCCAAACTGAAAACAATCTGACAACCTCTGACCTCTGCTGGCGTAACTGTTGCCATTGAGGATCCCTGTCCCATATCTGGTGGAACTATCCAAAAATCATTCCTTTCTGGAAAGAGGTTGCTGACCTCAGCTATAAAATAACTAATCTAAAGTCCGCATTCCACTTATCTTACTTTCTTCTTCCTCGACTTCCGCCTGACACTCACAAAATAATTTGGAAACTCCTGGGCCACATCCTGAACGCAGCCAGATGCTTAATAGCCAGGAAACAACAAGAGAGCCCCTCTATTTCTGAACTAATTCAGAGTGTTTGGCATATATATATATATATATATATATATATATATATATATATATATATATATATAACCTAGAGCACGACTAGTGTAGTTAATTATTGCCCTAATAATTTTTTCTCCACATGGCACAGTTGGTTTGATTACTTCACCGCTTCACACTCTGTGGGGCATATTCAATTACGATTCGCAGCCGCACGGGTCCCGGTACTGCAACATAGTGGATTTCTGTGCGGGTGCGCACAGAAATCCGCGATATTGCGTTACCATAATGACGCTTTATATGCGCAGCCGCGAATCATAATTGAATATGCCGTGTCCTAATAAATGAAAATATAGAGACTTTAGTCATCTTTTGATCTGATTTCATTCCGAACTGTTCTCCCTCCCTTTTTCTCTGTTTTTCCCTCTACTAACATTCCCTCCTTAACCCCCCCCCCCACCCACCACCACCACCACCACCACCACCACCACCACCCTTCTCCTCTCTGTTTTCATCTTCTGATCTTTCCTCTCCCTCAGCCTCTTCCAGCCTTCCCTTTATGGTACTTCTGATATCTCATAACAATTATACTTTTAATTCACTTTCGCTCATATGTTATTGCTCACGGTGACCATCCCCTCTGAATTGGTTTCCGGTTTCCATACCATATGTGAATTACATACTCTCAATGTTCTCACTGTTACGAATTGTATTATTGCAACATATGTTGTACTGTTTTATTTAAAAAAAAAACAAAAAAAAAAACCAACATGACTTTTTTCACCAATACAAATTGTGCTGCTTATATAGTTTCTTGTATTTTAATTATTTAGGTTTCTAGGGAACACCTCTTTTAGGATTAAATTTTGTTTTAGAATATAAAATGTAGCAATGTTGTATATGGTAATTGTATAAAAAGGTTATTTACTATAGTTTTTAATTTTATAATTTAAAAAATATGTGTATTTTGAATACTGATTTTGATAACTAAACTTGAGATGCCAGGAATGGTGGGGGTTAGACGAATATATTCAGTGTGGCTGGTAGGCTCACCTCTGTATGGTGTTCCTCGCTGGTGACGCCGCTGGTACAAATAGCAGCAAGAGCACATGAAGCAGCAAATCAGTGTAATAATCACCACAAAAAAAAGGAGGACAGCAAAGCCGATTCCAGCAATAGTCTTTGGGCTGTAGCAGAAAAAACTGGTTAGTTTAAAAGTACAGTAATGAAGATATACAAATGAAAAGGAAAATTATTCAGATAACAGATTGTTGAACACAGATAAGGTAATGAATATAAAATATTAAACATCTGCATAAGAGAAAGGGATGGGGAAGGACACCTTAAAGAAAGACAGCTCTTTTGCATTCTCTCAGTGATCATTCTAGCAGGTTCCATACAGCAATATCTCTGGTGACAATCGCCACAGCAAAAGGAACCAAAATGACAATCATGTGCTGGATGCCAACCACCATTGCGATCCTGATACCAGAGGCAATCTTCATCCCCGGATACTAAAGAAGAAAAACAAACAAAAACAATACTGAAATGCTGACCATATTTTTGAAGTTCTGTGATTCATGCTGACTGTATGTGCTGTTATTTCTCAATTGATATTGCAAAATAGATGCAATATCATACCACGTGGTCCCAAAACATTTGTGAGCGTAGATAATGATAGTATAGAAATTAATAGGCTCATTATCAGGCATGACAGAAAATGAGTTTGAAATATGACTATAGGCCTGTGTGTGGCTAGTGACCTAGCTGTTAGAGATGAGCGGCCAGATCTCATCAGATTTTGACAGCACTGGCAGGCCAAAGCAAAACAAATTAAGTCTAAGGGGTAAATTTATCAAGCTGCAGGTTTGAAAATGTGGAGGTGTTGCCTATACCAACCAATCAGATTCCAGTCGTCATTTTGTAGAATGCAGAAAATAACTAGAATCTGATTGGTTGCTATAGCCAACATCTCCACTTTTTCAAACCCACTGCTTGATAAATTTACCCCCAAGGTGTTAATTTTCTCTCAGCCATGATTTAACTTCCCATTCAGCTGAGCAGACATGAAAAGGAAACACATGAGGCTATATAATGAGACTTTATATTATTTGGAAATTAGGGCTGCCCTGGAATTCTTGTAGGACAGAAAAGTCAACATAATGTATTTCCTCTTTAGGCTCCCTGGCAGTCCTGACCAATGGAACATGCGCAAGCAGTAAAAATATAGGGTGGGCCAATTAATTGGACACCATTTTGAATGCACAAAATAAATATTTATTGATCTCGAGTCTCAAGGATCCTCCTTCTAAACTGAGTTTTAATTACCGATGTTTCACATCAAGCATATAATGTTTCGGTAAATGGAAGATGAAGTTTAACATAGATAAATGTAAGGCTATGCACTTAGGGATCAAAAACAAGCACACAATCTATAAATTAAGTTGGGAAAATTTAGGGGAATGTATCAAAAAGGTTTTGGGGTGCTCATAGACAGTAGACTTAGCTATAGCGCTCAATCTCAAGCAGCAGCTGCAAGGGCCAATAAAGTATTGACATGCATAAAAAGGGCAACAAAAGATATGATAACCACCGTCCATGAATATTTAACATCCCTAAATCTATTCATCAACATAAATTCTGTTGCTTAGAATATACCATCAATGTTGTTATCTGAGAGGTGTACTTTATTACCCAAGATAGATTCACAAACTATGAGACAACAGCCCTAACAAAGTTGTTTATGCAGAACGCGTGTTGGCATTCGCCCTGTTGGCCCTATTTTCCTTTTTATTTGTTGTAGGGACACTTATATTAGAGCCTTCCTCCCCCTTTGAGGTCTGGCACCTTCAGCCGCACCTCCTTCTTTAGGCATAGATTCTTCTCATAGGAAACTGCTTCTATACTTATTCAGTTTTGGATAATAATATATATATTCCTACTTGATTTAGCAGATATATACACCAGCTGATTCTATTTGCCAATAAATATTTATTAAACAAGCCACTCCTGATCTTTCAGAGTCTTAAGAGCCAAACCTTTGTTCAGGCCTTCCTAGCTTGTAACAAAACTTCAAATGCTTGATTACAAGCTACTGAGCATCGCCTGCTCAATTTCCACCCAATCAATGACAGTTTATCAAGTCCGGGTGCAAAGGTGGTCCGTGGTACAGGAGATCCAACCATAATGGTTGAGGTCACCGTGGTTTTATAAGCATTTCCCAGGCTATGGAACACCATGTCTGCCAAGACCAGAAGGGGGAAAATTACTATTACCTCTACTTGCAAAGAGAAATGAAGTGATATGTGAATAAGGCACTGACATGTGAATTTTTTTATGAGATATCACACTAAAAACGGAGAATCAGCAATTTTACATAACTTTGACCCCCTATATATCAGAAACTATGAGCCCTAGAGAAGATAAATCTTACATGGGTTAGTAGATACAGCGGGTGAAATAAGTTTTTCTCAGTAAATATATATTTAATGTGGCTATTGTAATTAAATTTACACCAAATGTCAGCAACAACCCTTGCAATCCACACATGCAAAGAAATCAAACCATAAATTAAGTTTTGTTTAATAATGTGAAATGACACAGGGAAAAGGTAATGAACAAGCTTCCTGAAATTTATTTAATACTTTGTACAAAAACCTTTGTTGGAAATGACAGCTTCAAGACGCCTACTGTATGGAGAAACAAGTCGCATGTATTGCTCAGGTGTGATTTTGCCCCATTCTTAAACGCAAATAGGACCTCATTTAGAGTCGGACGCAAAGTCCGTTTTAGGCGCATCCAACAAAAAAAACACTACCACGCATGTGCAGACAGCACCAAATCTGCCTGCATCTTGGACACAATTAATACTTGCGACAGCTTGCGACTCACTACAAGAGAATGGGAGGAACATGGAATTGTGAAGGCATGACCATGTAAATATATCTTAATCGCAGTGAGGCACAG
This sequence comes from Mixophyes fleayi, assembly GCF_038048845.1. NCBI lineage: Eukaryota > Metazoa > Chordata > Amphibia > Anura > Limnodynastidae > Mixophyes > Mixophyes fleayi. The sequence continues at coordinate 229,757,813 of NC_134403.1, forward strand.
ACACAACACACATCAAAACAGGGCTAAAGCTGTGCGGCAGGAATTAGGTGGCGTAAGCGTCAGCTAGCTGCAGGAAGTGCTCGCAGCTCGATAGGGTATTAAGAGCGGGAAGCAACTGGGGTTGCATGCCACTCGTAATACCCTACAAAGCTGTGATACACTCCCACTTCTACACTTCTTAAACAGACTTTGCGTCCAACTCTAAATGAGGTCCATAGTGTTCAAATCCTGAAGATTCCATGGGCTTCTTCTATGAAATCTGATCTTTAGTTCTTTCAATAGATTTTCAATTGGATTCAAGTCAGGTGATTGGCTTGGCCATTCAAGCAGCTTTATTTTCTTTCTCTGAAACAAATTGAAAGTGTCCTTGTAGCTGGATCACTTATAAATAACTTATGGTATAAATTTATTGAAAGGAAATAGCGCAGGGCGCTTTTTTATATAATTGCAAATGTACTTGTTTTTTATATTGTGTGTATTTTGGTACAGGAAATGTCTTGTTTGGGGTTTTATAACTTTGCTAGAGGAAATCTCCAATTAGGCATATATGGGGAAGGAGTCTGTTCTGCTGATAGCAGGAAATGCTAAGTAAGTCTATTCAATTTGAGTGACCTGTATTCTGGTTAAAGTGAAAGGAAATCTCTGATCAATGTGATTTAGGATATGACAGATTACTGCAAATTTTGTTAAGCATAAAATGCACTTAAATCCATGTTTGGGAAACATATTGCATCCTGATACTAAAAATAACTCAGACTTCAGGGGGCTGGCTTACCCCATGCGAGTCTGTGTCCAAAACTGTATAAAACACAATAGGTTTACACTGAAATGTATCATTATTGTTACATCTGACCTCTTGATCACAGGGTACTTTCAACCAGTGTGAGCTGTCCTTGTTAGGACTACTGGAGCTAAATAAACATCACTTGCTTCAAAGACCTGCTTGACAACAACTTCCATGCTGAAATTCCTATGACCTACAGATTAGACCCAACTCTAATCCGTTCCCAGCTGTACCGAAGTTTGGACCCAGCATTCCGGTACTACTGCTCTGCCCGCTACCCAGCAGCTCTGGCCAGTGTGATCGGCCAGAGGGCGGTGTCGGGGCTGCTCCTCTTCGTTAGTGGGGGGAGCAGGGTAGCAAAAAAAAAAAAAGAGAATTACTCACCTGTTCGCGGCGCCGGCGTCCTTCCTCTCTGCTCTGTTAACACTGAATGACAGGCGTGACGTCATCAAGTCACGCCTGTCATTCAGTGATGAGCAGCGCAGAGAGGAAGCAAGAACAGAGAAGACAGAAGAGAAGAAAAGAAAGAAACTAATAGAAAGGTAAGTAAAAATAGGGAAAAAAGCAGAAAGGCACACTATGAAGAAAAAGGAAAGAAGAGAGGCACAGTAAGGAAAAAGGGGAGGAGAGAGGCACAGTAAGGGAAAGGGGAGGAGAGAGGCACAGTAAGGGAAAAAGAGGAGGAGAGAGGCACAGTAAGGAAAATGGGAAGGAGAGGCACAGTAAGGGAAATGGGAAAGAGAGGCACAGTAAGGGAAATGGGAAAGAGAGGCACAGTAAGGAAAATGGGAAAGAGAGGCACAGTAAGGAAAATGGGAAAGAGAGGCACAGTAAGGGAAAAGGGGAGGAGAGAGGCGCAGTAAGGGAAAAGGGGAGGAGAGAGGCGCAGAAAGGGAAAAGGGGAGGAGAGAGGCGCAGAAAGGGAAGAGGGGAAGAGAGAGGTGCAGAAAGGGAAGAGGGGAAGAGAGAGGCGCAGTAAGGGAAGAGGGAAGGAGAGAGGCGCAGTAAGGAAAATGGGAAGGAGAGAGGCGCAGTAAGGAAAATGGGAAGGAGAGAGGCGCAGTAAGGAAAATGGGAAGGAGAGAGGCGCAGTAAGGGAAAAGGGGAGGAGAGAGGCGCAGTAAGGGAAAAGGGGAGGAGAGAGGCGCAGTAAGGAAAATGGGAAGGAGAGAGGCGCAGTAAGGAAAATGGGAAGGAGAGAGGCGCAGTAAGGGAAAAGGGAAGGAGAGAGGCGCAGTAAGGGAAAAGGGGAGGAGAGAGGCGCAGTAAGGGAAAAGGGGAGGAGAGAGGCGCAGTAAGGGAAAGGGGGAGGAGAGAGGCGCAGAAAGGGAAGAGGGGAGGAGAGAGGCGCAGAAAGGGAAGAGGGGAGGAGAGAGGCGCAGTAAGGGTAAAAGGGGAGGAGAGAGGCGCAGAAAGGGAAAAGGGGAGGAGAGAGGCGCAGAAAGGGAAGAGGGGAGGAGAGAGGCGCAGTAAGGGAAAAGGGAAGGAGAGGCGCAGTAAGGAAAATGGGAAGGAGAGAGGCGCAGTAAGGGAAAAGGGGAGGAGAGAGGCGCAGTAAGGAAAATGGTAAAGAGAAAGGCGCAGTAAGGAAAATGGTAAAGAGAAAGGCGCAGTAAGGAAAATGGGAAAGAGAGAGGGGCAGTAAGGAAAATGGGAAGGAGAGAGGCGCAGTAAGGGAAAAGGGGAGGAGAGAGGCGCAGTAAGGAAAATGGGAAGGAGAGAGGCGCAGTAAGGAAAATGGGAAAGAGAGAGGCGCAGTAAGGAAAATGGGAAAGAGAGAGGCGCAGTAAGGAAAATGGGAAAGAGAGATGCACAGTAAGGAAAATGGGAAGGAGAGAGGCACAGTAAGGGAAAATGGGAAGGAGAGAGGCACAGTAAGGGAAAATGGGAAGGAGAGAGGCACAGTAAGGGAAAATGGGAAGGAGAGAGGCACAGTAAGGGAAAATGGGAAGGAGAGGCACAGTAAGGGAAAAGGGGAGGAGAGAGGCACAGAAAGGGAAAAGGGGAGGAGAGAGGCACAGTAAGGGAAAAGGGGAGGAGAGAGGCACAGTAAGGGAAAAGGGAAGGAGAAAGGCACAGTAAGGGAAAAGGGAAGGAGAAAGGCGCAGTAAGGGAAAAGGGGGGAGAGAGGCACAGTAAGGGAAAAGGGGGGAGAGAGGCACAGTAAGGAAAATGGGAAGGAGAGAGGCACAGTAAGGAAAATGGGAAGGAGAGAGGCACAGTAAGGAAAATGGGAAGGAAGAGGCACAGTAAGGAAAATGGGAAGGAGAGAGGCACAGAAAGGGAAAATGGAAGGAGGGAGGCACAGTAAGGAAAATGGGAAGGAGAGAGGCACAGTAAGGAAAATGGGAAGGAGAGAGGCACAGTAAGGAAAATGGGAAGGAGAGAGGCACAGTAAGGAAAATGGGAAGGAGAGAGGCACAGTAAGGAAAATGGGAAGGAGAGAGGCACAGTAAGGAAAATGGGAAGGAGAGAGGCACAGTAAGGAAAATGGGAAGGAGAGAGGCACAGTAAGGAAAATGGGAAAGAGAGGCACAGTAAGGGAAATGGGAAAGAGAGGCACAGTAAGGAAAATGGGAAAGAGAGGCACAGTAAGGGAAAAGGGGAAAGAGAGGCGCAGTAAGGGAAAAGGGGAGGAGAGAGGCGCAGTAAGGGAAAAGGGGAGGAGAGAGGCGCAGTAAGGGAAAAGGGGAGGAGAGAGGCGCAGAAAGGGAAGAGGGGAGGAGAGAGGCGCAGAAAGGGAAGAGGGGAAGAGAGAGGCGCAGAAAGGGAAGAGGGGAAGAGAGAGGCGCAGTAAGGGAAGAGGGAAGGAGAGAGGCGCAGTAAGGGAAAAGGGGAGGAGAGAGGCGCAGTAAGGGAAAAGGGGAGGAGAGAGGCGCAGTAAGGGAAAAGGGGAGGAGAGAGGCACAGTAAGGAAAATGGGAAGGAGAGAGGCACAGTAAGGAAAATGGGAAGGAGAGAGGCACAGTAAGGGAAAAGGGAAGGAGAGAGGCACAGTAAGGGAAAAGGGAAGGAGAGAGGCACAGTAAAGGAAAAGGGGAGGAGAGAGGCACAGTAAGGGAAAAGGGGGGGAGAGAGGCACAGTAAGGGAAAAGGGGAGGAGAGAGGCGCAGAAAGGGAAGAGGGGAGGAGAGAGGCGCAGTAAGGGGAAAGGGGAGGAGAGAGGCACAGTAAGGGAAAAGGGGAGGAGAGAGGCACAGAAAGGGAAAAGGGGAGGAGAGAGGCACAGAAAGGGAAAAGGGGAGGAGAGAGGCACAGAAAGGGAAAAGGGGAGGAGAGAGGCACAGAAAGGGAAAAGGGGAGGAGAGAGGCACAGTAAGGAAAATGGGAAAGAGGCACAGTAAGGAAAATGGGAAGGAGAGATGCACAGTAAGGAAAATGGGAAGGAGAGATGCACAGTAAGGAAAATGGGAAGGAGAGAGGCACAGTAAGGAAAAAGGGGAGGAGAGAGGCACAGTAAGGAAAAAGGGGAGGAGAGAGGCACAGTAAGGAAAAAGGGGAGGAGAGAGGCACAGTAAGGAAAAAGGGGAGGAGAGAGGCACAGTAAGGAAAAAGGGGAGGAGAGGGGCACAGTAAGGGAAAAGGGGAGGAGAGAGGCACAGTAAGGGAAAAGGGGAGGAGAGAGGCACAGTAAGGGAAAAGGGGAGGAGAGAGGCACAGAAAGGGAAAAGGGGAGGAGAGAGGCACAGTAAGGGAAAAGGGGAGGAGAGAGGCACAGAAAGGGAAAAGGGGAGGAGAGAGGCACAGTAAGGAAAATAGAGAGGCACAGTAAGGAAAATGGGAAGGAGAGAGGCACAGTAAGGAAAATGGGAAAGAGAGGCACAGTAAGGAAAATGGAAAAGAGAGGCACAGTAAGGAAAAAGGGGGGGGGGAGAGATGCACAGTATGAGAAAAAAAGGGTGAGAGGCACAGCATGAGAAAAAAGGGGGGAGAGGCACAGCATGAGAAAAAAGGGGGGAAGAGGCACAGCATGAGAAAAAAGGGGGGAAGAGGCACAGCATGAGAAAAAAGGGGGGAGAGGCACAGCATGAGAAAAAAGGAGGGAGAGGCACAGCATGAGAAAAAAGGGGGGAGAGGCACAGCATGAGAAAAAAGGGGGGAGAGGCACAGCATGAGAAAAAAGGGGGAGAGAGGCACAGATTGAAGAAAAAGGGGGGGAGAAAGGCACAGTATCAGGAAAAAAGGGGGGGGGAGAGGCGCAATAGTGGGGACTATTAATTTAAGATGAGGTGGTTTGGGCGCTACTGAATGTGGGGGTGAGTTTGGGGAGAATGAGGTCTCTTTATTAATTGTGCCTATGCATTATTTAATGGCAGTGACGGGTTCAGGAAATAGGTATATTTCTGAAATGTAAATACTATTAATTTATTGCTGGGGCTGTTTGTAGGGAGGGAAATAGGTTTATTTATTAAATGTGAATACTATTATTTTAATGTTGGGGCTGGAGGAAGGCCTAATTATTAATCGTGGGTAGTATTGATTTAACGCCAGGGCTGGCTATAATTTTCTAAATGTACCCATATTTTTTTCCAAATAGGGCCCCCAACATTCCAGGATCCAGACAAGCCGCAACTAAAGAAACCTGCAGCACAGGTGGTGAAAGTGAGAAGAACGGGTAGGAGAGAGCAGCAAAGTCTGATAAATATTGTTATTCTAGTGGGACAATCCTAATTTTTGGTGACCGTTCAATGGTGTACACAACAATGCAGGTTTGTTTTGTAAGTAGGAGGGTGGCCTGGCCATGCCCAATGATGCATAGCTACACTCCCAATTGCATCAACACATTCATTAGCAATTTTGAATAAAAATTAAATAAGATTGTAGTACATATACATATATATATATATGACATATATAGTCAAAATTGCCGTTATGTTATCAATGTCTATTTTTTATGTTAGTTTTAATGTGCGGTATCATTGCTAGTTTTAGCGTGCGGTATCATTGTTAGTTTTAGTGTACGTTATCAATGGTATGTTTAATGTGCGGTATCAATGACAGTTTTAAGGTGTGGTATCATTGCTAGTTTTAATATGTGGTGTCAATACCCATTTTAATGTGGTATCTTGATGATTGTTTTAATGTACAGTATTTTAGTTTGTGGAAGCAATGATTTTTCTTATGCAGACAATCTAGGCGAGCCATCTGGGAGAGCTGTAAGTGTCATACTGTGGGCTGTAGGTGATGTAATGCAGGATGTGTCACTATGCCCTTAATTTTAGATCTTAGGGGCCCCCCTGTCTTAAGTGCCCCGTGCCCCCCAAAGCCTTAATCCAGCTCTGGGCATAGGCGGTCCATCGTATCACATATTTCTGGTGGCAAGTGATGGAACCACCCCAGGCGGCTTTTCGTGCACCAGTCAGGAAAGCAGAGTTAGTCAGGAGAGGAATAACTGCAGCCAGGAGAACGCACAAGATGACTGATTACACCAAAGTGTGCAGGGCGGACCTTGAGATTCTGTGCAGTGGCAAAGACACTGACATCAGCCATTTGTCCAACAGGGAAGAGATGAGAGAGTTGCTGAAAGAACGGCATCTACATCATGGTACCCACCCAGAGGAAACTGGTGGCAGTGGCCAAGGCAGTGGCTCAGTTGACAACCAGGAGCTAGGTGAACCAGACCCTCAGACAGCCGCGACCTCTTAACAGACTGTAGCCGCACAACCAGCCTGTGTCCTATGGCGACTACAGGGCCGCCGGGCTAAAGATCCAGCTGGCGGCCTTAGAGGGCAATGCGACTGCAGCTGAGCGGGCACAGGTCATCAAGGCATGGCGCCAAGTGGAAATGGCACAAGCCATGCAGCCCAGGGAGGAGGCGCCCCTAGGGGATCAGGACTGTCATCTCTACATAGCCCTAAATTTGAGGACTAGGTTGGAAATATTGATGAGCACATGCAGGTATTTCAAAGAACCTGCAAGCTACAAGCTGTACCCAGAGAGGAATGGTTTAAGCATCTTGTGCCCACACTACAAGGACGCGCAGTGGAGACCTACCGTGAAATGCCCTCTGAGGACTGTGCGGACTATGATATAGTGAAAAGGGTACTCCTTAAACAGTACACTATTACCCCAGAGACCCATCGTCTGAAGTTCCAGAACGTTACTAAGAACCTCCACGCCACCCATGAGGAGTTTGCCAACCTGCTGCGGAAGTCTGCCAGAAAGTGGGTGCGTGAAACAGGTGCCCGGACCGAGGAGGAGGCAATACACTTAATGTGCCAGGAACAGTTTCATCGCCGGTGCACACCGGAGGTGAAAGAATGGGTGCTGGAAATGAAGCCAGGCACCCTGGAAGCAGCCGCCCAGCTGGCAGATCAGTATGTGGCAGTGAGGCCACACTGGCAGAAACGCCAGGTTAACAGCCAACACCAAAGGACTGTACAATCAGGGGGACACCCCTCTTCTACTCACCCCCTAAAGCAAGTAGACAGCCACCCCCCCATCCTGTCCCTGGGAGTTATCAGAGACCACCGAAGCCCAGGCTGGAGAAGAAGTTCTACAACTGCAGGAAGACCGATCACCTAAGGATGGACTGTCCCACAGCCCCAGCAACCAAGACTTGTGCCCCTAATCCAAGTCCTGGCTGACTTGCTTAACTGGCAAAGGTGAGCCAGAAGAGACTGTTTCCACCCCTGTCAGCCCAATGGAGTGTGGAGTGTCTGAAGGTGACTTGGACGGAGAGTCACCTCTGTGTCCAAAAGACCCCCCAAAAACATGTGGAGGAACCTGCAGCCGGTCCAAGTGGGACCCCTGCAGAGAGAAGGACTGAGAGACTTCCAGGGCCTCAATCACTGTAGTGAGTCCCCATCTTATTGCTTCTGCTGCAGTATTGCAGGGTCGCACTGCCAAAGTTACCGTGGCAGATGTACTGGAGAAAGAAGTGCTTGTAGCAAGGGTGTATTTGGAATGGGGAGTTGGCCAAGAGTTGCAAGATGTTGCCGTTATGGATGGCCTCCCAACTGATGTGATCTTGAACAACGATGTTGGAGGTGGAATTGTGACTGCATTTCTTAACTCTATTACCCAAGGCCAAGCTGCTAAACTACAGTCCTCAGGATTTAAACCTGCACAACCTAACCAAAAGGAAAAGACCACAGCTGCTAGACAACCGCTATTGCCAGAAACCATAGCTTCAGACAGCCCAGAGAAAAATACCACATCTGCTATTTCTTTAGGAAACAGCCAGTCCTTTGACTCTGGAAAGACTACGTCCCCTAGCAATGCAGAGGATGTTGCGTCTTGCAAAACCTAATCTTGTGGGGGTGCCCGGTGATGCTCCTGTCTCTAGCAGTATGCCAGCCCTGGTGGCGAGTATAGCTGACCACAGTAACCTCCCTTTGACTGACCCCACTTTGACTCACCCTAGTAACCCAAATGTAGACCCCCTACAGAGTGTCAAGACTTACGACGATAGTGAGGGACGCAGGGTAAAGTTCAGGGCAGCTCAGCTCTCTTTCTAAGGGATCAGCATGATCAGGAGAGTAAAAATAATTTTTTTCAGCTCTCTGAGGACTCTGGGCAGCTACCTGCAAATGAGCCTGTTCAGCCTGATGATAGCGTGCCAGTTAACCAATTGTATAACACCATTAGAGCCCTGGAGGAGGAACCGCTGGTGATGGGATTGCAAAATGCCGGTGCAGAGGTGGAGGGGTTCGCGGACTCAGCGGCAGTCAGTGCCGCTGGGCCAGCGCCCCCTTCTCCGTCCTCGATTGCAGTGGTGCAGCCGGCGGTGAGTGGTGTCCTGGTGTCACGGTCACTAGGAGTCTCGACCCAGAATTTATCAGAATAGAGCTTTACTCACCAGAGCCGCGGTCTAACACAGCGGCTGGTCTTCTCCAGGAACTCCCGCAAGGAAGTATGGGTTTTAGCGGTTTCCACTGTGCAGGTCGCGGCCCTCTGGAGAGTATGGTAAATTGATGGATACAGCTATACACGATGGAAGCAAGGACCTCCTTGAGCTGGGTAGAAGGAGGAATGCCAGGAGAGTAGATAGTCTCTGGGTAATAGGAGCTGTATTGACACAGCGAGAGTAATGACCAGTAGAAGTTGGGAATAGGTAGTTTCAGCCGTAACTAGTATGCGGATGCACTGTAGCCGATAGATACGTCACTAACGTGGAGGAAGACTTATTCAAGCTGCCAATGTAATACAAAGTAACGGAGTAGTTAGCGGCTGGCAGTTATTACCACTGATGCGAAGTAGAAACTTCGTCCAGATTACAGGTAAGATACAATGTAGCGTGGAACGATCTGCGGCTGACAGGTATTACCACTGGCGTAGAGTAGAGATTTTGTCCAGTTTGCAGGTAAGATACAAGGTAGTGTGGAACGATCTACGGCTGACAGGTATTACCACTGAAGTGCAGGAGAGCTTCCACAGCAGGCAGGAACCACGAACAGGAGCAATGAACTCCTTGGTTACCTCAGAGGAATGAGGACCAAGAACAGGCAAAGTTAGTAGGGCAGCAGGTGTCTTAAATAGTGAGAAGTAATTAATCATCCAATGAGGAGAGGAACAAGGTTTTATCAGTCCTATCGGTCTGCATATGCGCAGACCCTGGTCAAGGTGGCGGACAGGCCCCGGGAGAGCAGAGAGAGACCCAGATCTCGAACCAGAGGAACTAGCAGTCCGGTGAGTGACACCTGGAGGCGGAAGCCAAGTCATCGGCAAGTGCGGCACTTCTGGTTGTTTCGGAGAGAGAGAGAGCGCAAGCGGGCTCAGCTGCATACTCCAGTGCAGGAGACTAAAGCTGCACTGGTAACCTAGCAATTGTGGACTGTGAATCTAAGTTAAATAGTGATCTGCCGGTTTCTGTTGCTTCTGTAAATGCTGCTTCTAATGCTAAGCCTAATTTTGATAAAAATGTTTTATCCCCAATACAGGTTAAGATAAGTGAAAGTGTTTGGTCCATTAAAAATATCGGAGGGTACCAAGGCTGCCTTTAAAGTAATAGAGGCTGCTGCCAGTGAAATGCCAAATATTCTCTCACTGTCAGAAAGTGCTGGTAACTCAGCGAGTATGGGAGGTGCTGCAAGGCAAAGCTCTCTTTCAATTTGTAAAGCGAATGATTCATGTGTGGTTCAGGCCTCTGCTTCTTTAGGGGTTAATAGTTAAAAGCATATGACAGGTAATAGCGTGGGGTAGAATAGCATTTGTTCTAGTGTTGTTTCTCCAAATGAAAATTAGGTTCCCACTACATTCACTGTAATAGTGGAGGATACAGCAGCAGTTGTCCCGGTATCTGGTAAAAACTCCTATGCAAGGGCTGTCTCTGGCAACCAGAGAGATGGGGCTAATACGTCTCATTCCCACCCTCAGCCACAGCCCCAACCACAGACAACAGGGCAGCCTTCTAAATGGAGAAATGTTGCGCAATTAAAGTACATAGGGAAAAAGTCTTTTCCAAACAGTACAGACTTTATAAGCTTGTTATTTTCCCATTGTGGCTTCAATGCATCTGATCTCTTTGTGTGTATTCATCCCATAAGCTCCCCGGAATATGACGTGAGTTTTAGGTCTTACCGTGGGCTTCAGATGTTTTGGTCTAAGTGGGCAAATCTTAAAAATACCAACCCGTAGTCAAGCTACAGGGCTTTTCCCATAACTCGGCAGGAAAAAGTAAAGATTACAATTCTTGTCCGAAACGAATCTATCCCAGTAGCAGATCTAGCGTTCTGGCTCAATAGATATGAGGACATAGTAACCCCATTAGAAAAAGTCCCAGATCCCAGCTGTCATGTCTGGGGTGGCGGGTGGTCAGCCATAGTCCATCTGCGATGCACGGAGGCTGGCCCAGGGCATATTCCATCCTCTGCTTTTATTGGCTGAGATCGCATCCAATGCTTTTACCCGGGGCAGCCAAGGATGTGCCATCGCTGCGGTGACTTCCGTCACCTCAGCGTGAACTGTTCGGTGACTAAGTGTAGGCATTGTGGAGGTTTGAGGCATGAGACGCGGCAATGTAAGATCATTAGATGTAATCTCGGTGGTGTAATAGGGCACCCCTTTAGCTATTGTCCCCAGGCTTTCCACAATGAGGTTGAAATTCCGGACGTGAACTGGCTCGGATTGCAGAATTAGTAGAGGCAGAGACAAAAACTTCTATTGTTCAACTGGCACCTGATTCTGCTCCGATGAAACCTGTTCCTGCACCGAGGAGGGTACGGTCAGTGACTGTGGTGGAGAAAGCAGTAGAGGAGCTTTTTATAGTCGCAAAGAAGAAGGGTAAGAAAGGGGGTGGAGGGAGCTTAGAAAAAGGGGAATTGATTGTGGAAAATAAATTCCTTGTTCTTTCAAGCGATGAGGAAGTGGAAGAGGATGTGGTGAGGCAGGTGGATGGGAGTTTGGTACTTAGACCTAAAGTAAGGAGAAGTAAAAGCAAGCTCAAGTTAACAACCCAATGTGAACCATGTATCATATATAAAAAAAACAAAGGACAAAAGTAAAAATAAAAAAAGTGGATTGTCTGGTGGGTAAAGATTTCTTGAAGCCATCTGCAAGTTTTAAGGTCAATCCACTAAGTGTGGAAGAGTTAGCTCCTCAGTCTTCTCCCATCCCTGCCCATTTCTCAGGTATTTCCTTTTTCTTTGGTGGCCCCAGTTACTACTACCTCTCCCTCTGAAAATATTGAATTCCCAGCCCGAACTACTTCCCCATTAGCCAACCCCCCTTCTGTCCCTGTAGATTCAGGTCCTTTGGATCCTTTAGTCCCTATCCCCTGAGGTAATTTAGGGGTAAACAGGGCGATATCTTCTGTGGAAGTGGTGAAAGCATCCAAGTCTGAGTCAGTAATATGTAAAATAACAAGGGGTAAGATGTGTTATGTTTTTGAGTCTTCTGGAGAGGAGGATGTAGAAATTTCCCTCTCTGACAGTGAGAATGTCCCTTCGGGCGTAAGTATAAAGAGATGGGGTTCATCAGAAGAGGACTCCACCAAACGGGCAAAGAAAAAGTAATCTGGGTCCTACTTGTATAACTCAGAAGGATGACATCCCAGCCCATAAGATTTGCCACCATTAATGTGGCATCCATTCTGTCCGAACGAGCTTGTTACATGGCCTTTGATTTTGTCAGCACGGTTGAGGCTGATTTTTTATCTTTGCAAGAGACCAGAATAGGTCGGCTTGCTGACCTACATAAAGCTAAGAGAGAGTGGAGGCGTGGGCCTTCATACTGGTCTCTTGCGGCCGAGCCGTACAGTGGGGTGGCGGTCCTTTTTACCGACATGAAAACTGTCCAACGAGTTATTGAGCTCCAACTAGGTAGATGTATGGTTATGGATGTCAACCTGAGAGGACACGACCTAAGATTGATCAACATCCACGGTCCTCAAACCAAATGGGAAAGGAAGTGTATTTTCAGGGAGATAAAGCCATATCTTTTTTCGGCCTGGCAGATAGTCTTTGGTGGTGACTTTAACACTATTATTAGGACCAAAGACAGGGAAGGTTCAAGGGCTTCTCTGGGCTACGATTCCATTTTTCTAGTTAGTATGACGAGGCAGGCGGGTCTGGTGGATGTGCATGTTCGCCATTTCCCAGACCTCACGGGTTTCACTTATTATAGTGGTAGCTGGAGATCTAGAATAGATAGGTTTTTTTGTTAAGGAGACCTCGAAAACTTTGGCTCCAGAGCTAAAGCTGGTAGAGTTCTCTGACCACGTTTACCTTAGTGTATTCTTGAATGCTTCAGGGACTCTTCAGAAAGGGAGCCTTTGGCGCCTGAACTCTAAGCTCCTAGAGAAAGAGGTAATAAGACAGTCCTTTAGGGACTTCTTTGCATCCCAATAGACGCTTTTGGAGGCAGGTTGGAGTAGGTCAGAGTGGTGGGAAATATTTAAAAAAGACGACCCAGGGTTTTTTACGTGACCTGGTAGTTAGAAACAACTTGCTGGGAGAAAATACCTATTCAGCATTGAGAAGGAAACTTGGATTCCTGATCTCTGAACAGGGAGATGGTGGGGAAATCTCCCAAGTGAAGGCTCAGATGAGAGAGGTGCAATATGACCGGTTTGCTTCCTTGTTTCTGGAGAGGGATTACGGGACGTTCCACTCGCCCAACCCTTACCTTAACTGCAGGAAATCGGTAGATATGAAAGAGGTGAGAGTCCTGTACAATGCGGAGGGTGTTCTCAGGGAGGAAAAGGAGGGCATCCTTGGTGTTGTGCAGTCTTTCTACTCTGATCTCTTGTCTGAGAAATCACTAGACAGAGAGAAGATGGACCATTTCCTGAGGGAGACACCTGGTCTTGAGGATCTCAGCAGCTCTCGAGTCTTTGGGCAGCGGGATAACGGTGGATTAAGTCAGAATGGAAATAGATGAGTTGTCTAAAAAATAAATCTCCAGGCCCAGATAACTTAACCTCCGAGTTCTTTAAGACTTTTGTGGACATTCTGGCTCCACGCCTCATGGAGGTTTTAATGAGGGCCTGGAGAGAGGCTTATTGCCTCCCTCACTGCCTCCCTTCACACTTATTTTGCTGTCCAAAAGGGAAGGATCAGTCGCGTATTGAGAACTGGCACCCCAAAGCTCTTCTCAATACAGACAGAAAGATTTTGGCAAACGTACTTTTTAATAGACTGATGCAGATCTCCGGTCAAATGCTTTCCCCCTCACAGCATTGCACTGTGAAAGGCCGAAGTACCTTCAGTGCTGTGCTGTCCTGGGGGTCCGGGAGGCTATTGAGCGGTGTCGGGCTGAGAAGTGGGGAAAATATCTTTTAGCTCTGGATCATTCAAAGGCCTTTGACAGGGTGGATCATGAGTACCTGTGGGCTCTACTTCTGAGGTATGGTCTTCCAGTGCGGGTGGTGAATGGGTTTCTACTATTTACAAACAGGCCGAGAGCTTCCCACTTGTGAATGGTTGGGTAGGTCCATCCTTTGTGGTCAATTCTGGAGTAAGGCAGGGTTGCACCCTAAGCCCCCTCTTGTATGCGTTTGCAATAGATCCTTTTATTCGAAGGATTGAAGGAAGCTCGATAGGAGAGGTGCTGTTGGGTCCGGAGTGTCCTTTGAAGTGGGTGGCCTATGCTGACGATGTCACTGTCATCTTGTTGAGTCCTGCAGAAGCAATAGCGGTAGCAACTGTGGTCTGTAGGTACTCCGAGGCCAGTGGTTCGAAAGTAAACCAGGAAAAGAGTGAAGTTTTCTGGAAGGTGGTCAGTTCGACCTTTAGGACAGTCTTCCCAGGGCCAGTAGTAAGATCAAAATTTTAGGAATTCAATTCGAACCAAGTGATTATGTCAAGCAAAACAGAGATAAAACTGGAGGAAGCTTCTTGGAAAGTGGGGAGCTGGAAGAGGTGGAAGCTTTCTCTTAAGGAAAGAGTAGACCTTGTGAAGGCCTACCTGATCCTGGAGTTTCTGTACATTAGCTATATGTGCCTTTTGCCACAGTCTTTATGGTATAGGGTTTATGCAGTTTTCTTCCTTTTGCTTTGGGAGAATAGGCTGATCCTGATCAAGTGAACTGTGACCTACAGATCGAGGAGGGATGGTGGCCTGGGTATGGTTAACCCAGTTGTTTTTTAAAGTTGCACCTCAGTAGTCTCTTTCTTGATACTCCTCCTCAATAAGTAGGTGGCTTTAGGGTCTGGTTGCATCCCTTTCTTAATGTTTGGATGGAAGGTGGCATGGTGAGGACCTTCCGGGTCCATCATGGGTATCTCCCGACCTATGCATCTCTGGTATTGAAAGTGCAAAGGCGTTGCGGCCTGGAGGCGGGGGAAGTTAGGAACTTCTCTAGAAGGGAGTTGGAGAGGACTCTCACTTCTGGGCTCAGCTTTCACTGAGAGACTGCCCAGGTGATGTATGCTCACAGTGTATTTCCCTGGTTAATTCCGGGAGAGTTCCTCTGAAGTTTTGGGACATTGCCTGGCTCTCTTTTCATGGGAGACTCTATGTTAAGAGGGAATCTGAAGTATAGAAGTGCCGATGATCATAGTTGCCCACGGGAGGAGTGTCAGGGGATAGAGGAGACCATGGACCACTTCTCGCTTGAATGCCCCTTTAACATAGAAATTTACAGGAGAGTTTCCAGGTCTTTGGGCATCCCTTGCCTTTCGGGGCTCAGTTACCCTGAATGGGTCTATTGTGCATTCAAGGATAGATGGCGGGTTTTTGATTTTGGCACCCTTTTTTTAGTTAGTTTAATTACTAGATACTTCACTTGGAACGCTAGGTGTCAGGTTTCAATAAGACAAAAGGTCCTTACCTGTGAAGTGGTGGTGGGTGACATTCTCCACGAGGTGTGGAAATTAAGGGATATGGAGAAGCGCCAGATGATCAATGCAAACTGGGTCAGGCTCTGGTGGGGTCTGAGGCCTCCGTAGGGGGGCCAAAGTCCGGTATGGATTCCCATCTGTGGCTGCCTATCTTTGCACCTCCCTTAGATTTTGAGTGAAAAATTACCGGTATTTTTATATATGGCTACATACATCTAAACGTTCAGTTTATTTCTTCTTTGCTTAAGAATATTTTGATGGTTGTGATTTTTGGTGGTTGGTGGTGGTTTGAAGTGTTTCTTTGGGTGGTTTTTGATGTGGCTTTTAATAATTGTTATATTTGTTTTGTTTTATTTGGTGTGGGCCTTCTGATTTTATGTTGTGCTTTTATCCTGTTATTTATTATAGACTAATGCTGGACTTTATGGGACATTTCCCATAATATTTATGTTCTTTTAATTTTGGGTGCCGCATTGTGTGTTAGTTGGTTATGTTAGGTTGCAAGCTTTAAATAAACAATATTTCCAGCCATTGCATAGTCCGTGGGCATCCTCCGTTGTATTGGTTCCCAAGAAGGACAAGACAAGGCGGTTTTGTGTAGACTACCACCAGTTGAACGAGGTGACCGTGTCTGATGCCTATCCCCTAACCCAAATTGACGCTCCGTTAGACGAGTTAGCTGGAGCGAAGTATACTTCCACCTTTAACTTGAGCAAGGGTTATTGGCAGATACCGCTGACCCCCGAGGCTCAGGAACGGTCGGACTTTATCTCCCCATTTGGCCTGTTCGAGTTTAAGTTCATGCCATTTGGGATGAAGAATGCATCAGCCACCTTCCAGGGTGTGGTTGATCACCTGCTGGAAGGGTGTAAAGGCATTGCTCAGGCTTACTTGGATGACTTTGCCATTTTCAGTAAATCCTGAGATGACCATATGAAACATGTAGGAAAAGTGTTGGGAGAAAATTCACTGGGCAGGTCTGAACATCAGAGCAGACAAGTGTCAAATGGGATGTCAAAGGTGCAGTACCTGGGTCATCGTGTGGGGGGAGGTAGGGTTAAGCCAGAACCAGCTCTGGTAGAGGCAATCCGAGACTGGGCCCAGCCCACAATCCAAAGACAAGTACTGGCCTTTTTAGGGATCACAGGGTACTACCAACATTTCGTCCCAGACTTTAGTACTCTAGCGAAACTCCTGACAGATCTCAATAAGAAGAAACTCCGCAAAGTAGTTGACTGGACAACAGCTTGTGAGCTAGCATTTCAGTCATTGAAAGAAGCCCTGGTTCATGCTCCAGTGCTGTTGGCGCCCAATTATGACAAGAACTTTATTGCGCAAACTGATGCCTCACAATATTAACTGGGGGCAGTACTTAGCCAGGTGGGGCCAGATGGGCAGGACCACCCTTTGGCCTATTTGAGCAGAAAACTGCTGAACCGGGAGGTGGGGTATGCCACAATTGAGATGGAATGTTTGGCCCTTGTTTGGGCAGTGAAAAAACTTCAACCTTATTTGTATGGACGACCTTTTACTGTTGTGACAGATCATAATCCTTTTAAATGGCTACAACACACCTCAGGGCAAAATGGCAAATTGTTGCGCTGGAGCCTTGCCTTTCAATTTATGACTTTCACATAATTCATAAGCAAGAAAAGGCTCACAGCAATGCGAGTGGACTGTCTTGGCAGAAGGAGCTGGAACCCCCAGGTCACCTCCGATAACCTCAAGAGACTGTGGAACCAGAGACCAAAATCGTTGGGATATGGCACACTAGTGGCCTGCAAGGACAAGGGTTGGAGGAGTGTGGCTGGATCACATATACATAACTTATTGTCACACGCCGGCCCCTCGGATGTTGTTACCTTCCTCCTGTAAGCGGTGATCAGAGTGTACTAAACTTCATTACCACATCATCTAGTATATTGTTCTGCGCATGTGCTATCCATTTGACCTTCTACCTGTTCCCATTGGTTCTAGTATTTTGGAGCGAAATTTAAACCTCCCATTTTCCTCTGTCCGATGCCTGTTCTTCAAGTTACTCACTCTCTGTTAGGATCTGGCTTCCTTCAGTCTGACTTACCTGTTGCTGCTCATACGAGTGTCCTGGATCAGCTGTACTCCTCTCTGCCGTAGCCGCTAATAGAACTGCTCGCTGCACCTGTACACGCCTGCTGCTGCTCTGAATCGCCATCTACGGATCAGCTAAGACCGACTCCACTACTGCTTCTATATTTGAACTGCCGCTGTACCAGTAACTCACCCGTTGCTCTGTATCACCATCTACGGATCAGCTAAGTTCAGCTCCATTATTGCCTCTGTTTGAACTACCACTGTGTCAGTGATTCACCTGCTATGCTTTGAGTTACCATCTATGGATCAGCTAGTTCTACTTCATCATCACTTCTATTGGAACTGCCACTGTACCAGTATTCACTTACTGTTGCGCTGAGTTACCAACTACGGAGCAGCTAGTTCTACTCCGCTATTACTCCCATTTGTACTGCCGCTGAACCAAGGACTCTCCTGCTGTTGTTTCCATTTTCTACCTTCAGTATTGCCACTCCCCGCTACTCCATCGTTACCTTGCATTCCTTTGAGACTGACTATCATTACCTTCATTGTCTCTCTGACTGGCCGTTACCAATCCGCTGTATCAAGCTCCATTGTTTATTCTGCCTACACTCATTCTGGGAACCGCGACCTGCGAGATAGGAGCAGCGAAGTCCATACCCTCTTGCGGGGGTCACTGGCAAAAACTCCTACTCATTAGACTCTGCGCTCCTGAATGAGCTCTACAAGGCAGATACAAGGGATCCACTAAATATCATTCGTATTCGTGACACTTATGGTATAAATTTATTTAAAGGAAATAGCATAGGGCGCTTATTTATATAATTGCAAATATACTTATTTTTGATATTGTGTGTATTTTGGTACAGGAAATGTCTTGTTTGGGGTTTTGTAACTTTGCTAGAGGAAATCTCCAATTAGGCATATGTGGGGAGGGAGTCTGTTCTGCTGATAGCAGGAAACGCTAAGTAAGTCTATTCAATGTGAGTGGCCAACACTTGAATACACAACAGGGAGCCATTACCTGTATCCTGGTTAAAGTGAAAGGAAATCTCTGATCAATGTGATTTAGGATATGACAGATTACTGCAAATTTTGTTAAGCATTAAATCCATGTTTGGGGAAACATATTGCATCCTGATACTAAACATAACTCAGACTTCACAGGGCTGTCTTACCCCCTATGACGATGTGTCCAAAACTGTATAAAACACCACTGGTTTGTACTGAAATATATCATTATTGTTCCATCTGACCTCTTGATCACTGGTACTTTCAACCAGTGAACTGACCTTGTTAGGACTATTGGAGCTAAATAAACATGACTTGCTTCAAAGACCTGCTTGACAACTTCTTCCATGCGGAAATTCCTGTGACCTACAGAATAGACTTAACTCTAATCCCTACCTGTACTGAGGTTTGGACCCAGCTTTCGGAACCACCGCTCTGCCAGATGCCCAGCAGCTCTGGCCAGTGTGATAGGCCAGGGGGATCCATCAACAGAAACCCTGATCTATAGGAAGAGGTCTGGGTACTGTCACACCGGGTACCCGCTAGCCGGGACCCGGCTTACTTACCTCTCCGGCGCTCCGACGCACTCCCGGTTGCGGCCGCCATCTTGGATGGGTCTGCTCATGCGCAGACCCGATTGCTATTTTAAAGGCTTCCTCAGCCTCCTATTGGCTACAGAATCTCCCTCCAGTATTTAAACCTGCCTCTTTCTCTTCTCTGAGCCTGTTCTTAGGTTTAGTTTGGATGTCCCTAGTGTATTCCTCCTGTAATCTGCAGCAGGTCCTCTACAGCTTCCGCTATCCCAGCGGTCATTCTGCAATCCGCAGTACTCCGTACAGCTTCCCGCTATCCCAGCGGTCATCCTGCAATCCGCAGCAACTCCATACAGCTTCCGCTATTCCAGCGGTCATTCTGCAATCCGCAGTACTCCATACAGCTTCCCGCTATCCCAGCGGTCCTCCTGCAATCCGCAGCAACTCCGTACAGCTTCCGCTATCTCAGCGGTCATTCTGCAATCCGCGGTACTCCATACAGCTTCCCGCTATCCCAGCGGTCATCCTGCAATCCGCAGTACTCCATACAGCTTCCCGCTATCCCAGCGGTCATCCTGCAATCCGCAGCAACTCTGTACAGCTTCTGCTATCCCAGAGGTCATCCTGCAATCCGCAGCAACTCCGCACAGCTTCCGCTATCCCAGCGGTCATTCTGCAATCCGCAGTACTCCATACAGCTTCCCGCTATCCCAGCGGTCATCCTGCAATCCGCAGCAACTCTGTACAGCTTCCGCTATCCCAGAGGTCATCCTGCAATCCGCAGCAACTCCGCACAGCTTCCGCTATCCCAGCGGTCATTCTGCAATCCGCAGTACTTCATACAGCTTCCCGCTATCCCAGCGGTCATACTGCAATCCGCAGCAACTCCATACAGCTTCCCGCTATCCCAGCGGTTATTTCTGCTTCCACCAAGCTCTGACTCTCCGAACTCCGTGGAACCTGCCCCACTACCAGAGGAGGCGCGACCTGCGTGGCGGTTGCCGCAAAGTCCATACCACCTTGCATTAGACTCCGCGCCTCTGGTGAGTGTTAGTCTTGGCAGGTCAGGGGTCTGTATACCAGTAAACCGTGACAGGTACCAGCCAAGGTGCACCAGCTAGGGGGTACCCTAGCAGCGACAGTTACCCAGAAGGAATGCGGTTCTGGATGCTGTGAAGGAGTCCAGTAGTGGCAGCATTGCAAGTACCTCCTACTGTGGTTAGAGGTCACGTTTGGGACAAAGAAAAGGAATGGTGGCAAGGTAAGCCCACCTGGTTCTCAGCAACAACAAACAGGGTGGCATAGGCTGTCCATTCTGTCACAGTCCCTGGCTGTGTGTTTGAGATCACTGTCTTGCTGAAATGTCCACCCTCGTTTCATCTTCAGCATCCTGGGAGATGGCAGCAGATATTTAATCAAGAATGTCTTGGTACATTTTCCCATTCATCCTTCCTTCAAGCACATGCAGTATGCCAGTACCGTGTGCAGAAAAACAGCCCCACACCATGATGTTCCCATCTGCAAACTTCATTGTTGGTATCGTGTTTTTGGGGTGATGTTCAGTCCCATTTCTCCTCCAAACATGGTGTGTTTTATAATATACAACAAGTTCAATTTTGCTCTCATCTGACCACACTATATTCTCCCAGTATTTCACAGGCTTGTCCAAATGTTGTGCAGCACACTTTAAACGGGCTTCAACATGTTTTTTCTTCAGCAAAGGAGTCTTGCATTGTGAGCGTGCATACAGGCCATGACAGTTGAGTGCATTGCGTATTGTTTTCTTTAAAACAATTATAACTGCTAATTCCAGGTCTTTCTGAAGCTCTCCACAAGTGGTTCTTGGACAACACTTCTGCAATTTTTTTTCACTCCTGTCAGAAATCTTGCGAGGTGCACCTGGTCATGGTCGGTTTATGGTGAAATGATGTTCTCTCTACTTCCGGATTATGGCCCCAACAGTGCTCACTGGAACACTCAGCAGTTTAGAGATCCTTCTGTAACCAATGCCATCAGTATGTTTTGCAACAATAGGATAGCAAAGGTCTTGAAAGAGCTCTTTGCTTTTACCCATCATGAGATGTTTCTTGTGTGACACCTTCATAATGAGACACCTTTTTATAGGCCATCAGTTGTGGCTGAACCAGCTGGCAGGATTGCTTTCTAATTACGGATAGATTTCAGCTGGTGTCTTGACTTTCCATGCCTTTTTGTACCTCCCTTTCTTCATGCGTTCAACACTTTTTCCATGTGTCATTTCACATTATTACACAAAACTTAATTTATGGACATCTATGGTTTAATTTCTTTGCATGTGTGGATTACAAGGGTTGTTGCTGACATTTGGTGTAAATGTCATTACAATAGCCACATTAAATATATATTTACTGAGAAAAATGTTGATGTGTTCAATACTTATTTCACCTGCTGTATGTGGTAGTATCATGTTTCATGAAAATCTGAGTCGGCGGGTGTCCTAATGAAATTTTTCTGGGTGATTTGACATGAAATGACTCTACATAATTAAAAAAGGAAGATTATCTTAAGTTTGCAAAGTCCCTTTTGAAAGCAACAAAACTCTTCTGGAACAATATCCTCTCTGGACAGATGGGATCAAAGTGGAGTAGTCTGATATTAATGTACAACTATATGTGGCAAATTGGAACATACAAGAGGACAATGATTCTTGGAACTCCAGAAAATATAAAAATGAATGGCTATAAAAGAAAAGAATGGGGGCCTTGGAATGGCCAATTTTAAGTTCAGCTCTCACACCCACTGATATTTAAAGAAAGCTGTGCACAAAAAAATGTCCTCAAAACATCAATCAATTAAACCAGTGCTGTAAGGATGCACAGTGGGCCACAATTCCTCAAAGGTTGAAAAATGTATACACAAAACAATTAATCCAAGTTATTTGTGAAGAGATGATTCTACAAACTACTGAATCATGGGGTGTACTTTCTCTTTTACACATCACTTCTTCATGTTGGCTTATTGTTGGTGAATAAATAATGACAAAGTAAAATCTGTCATGTGCTATTTGCCACATGAGATTAGATTTATACAATTTTAGAATTAAGGTGAGGATGAGATAAGTATTAATTATGTCCTAATATATAAAAGCACAGATTTAAAAGAGGATTTCTTCCCCGCCCCTTATATTTTCATTTAGCTGTGACATCACTGCACAGCTCCATACTCACAGTCACTGACAGAGAGTAGCGGCAGCCGGCAACAGTACAGGAACTGACGTCTCCCTTCTCTGCCTGCACCTCACAAGTTAAGTAGCAGAAGAATAGAGTCATGGGGGCGTGTGAGGAAGAGGGGTGTCTGGTACCCATCTACCAGCCCTAACTATAGTTGACTAAATGATACATGTATGTCTCCTCTCTTGCATTTTTACTGGACAGTCTAATTTCCTGGTAATTTGGGATGACCCAGGCTTCAGGAGTCCTGGTAACCAGACACGGCACTCACTTGACTCTTGACAGCACTTTTCCTGCTCCAGACCTTTGTGTAGGCTGGCAAGTTCAGTAACCTATACTTAACCAGGAAAGCCAATAAGCTGTCAGAAGGATAGAGATTATATAAACAGTGTACAGTATTCAGAAGAAGCAATATTCAACACAGTATTATTACTTTTGTCAACAAAATCTCTGCATTGAATTGTAGTCTGCATACGATGTTTCTTTTTTTGCTGTGCTACACACATTTATTGTTTTGTTGCATTGTGTGACACACTACACAGTGGGGCATATTCAATTCTCTGCGTTCTCCGCAGCGGAAAAACTATTACCGGTATTGCGGTAATAGTAAGCCGGATTTCAGCTCGCAGCTCCATGAGCTGAAATCCAGCGAGAAAAGTACCGTAATACCGGTATTTACGCACACTATTACCGTAATGATGGTAAAAGTGCACAGGGCGCGTTAAATTTGTCTGTAACGCCAACAATTGAATATGTCCCAGTGTGTAGTAAGTTATATAGTTAACCATAGCATGCCACTGCAAATTAAGGACATCCTTTTAGTCATAAAATTACAAGATATTTTAAATATTGCAACAGAAAACGTGACGTGCCATAATCAGTCATAGTATTACATTCTTTTACAGAGTCATTGGCCACTAAATATATACAATTCAGCATTTCATCAATATTAATCCGAAATATATCATAGCATTCACACTAAAAGGATATGTCTTGGGTGCAACATATTGGGGCTTTACGAACCATCATCATTAGTTATTTATATAGCGTCACTAATTCCGCAACGCTGTATAGAGAACTCAATCACATCAGTCCCTTCCCCCATTGAAGCATATAGTCTCTTACTTCCCCATAGACATACACATACACACACACACACACACACACACACACACACACACACACACACACACACACACACACAGAGACTAGGGTCAATTTTGATAGCAGCCAATTAACCTACCAGTATGTTTTTGGAGTGTGGGAGGATACCGGAGCACCAGGAGAAAACCCACGCAAACACAGGGAGAACATATAAACTCCACACAGATAAGGCCATGGTCGGGAATCTAACTCATGACCCCAGTGCTGTGAGGCAGAAGTGCTAACCACTAACCTACTTTTCTCACAGGGAACAACCTATGAAAATTCAGTAACAAGCTTCAACTGCTCCAGCTGCCACTACACTTCTAATTTCATGTTCCTGAACATTGTAATTACATCTTTGTTTTTCGCTTTTTATTTCCCTACATTACTCTCACCATCTG
This sequence comes from Mixophyes fleayi, assembly GCF_038048845.1. NCBI lineage: Eukaryota > Metazoa > Chordata > Amphibia > Anura > Limnodynastidae > Mixophyes > Mixophyes fleayi. The sequence goes on from NC_134403.1 coordinate 229,781,189, forward strand.
GCTGCTCACCTACGTCTCTCTCAGGCTTATACCAATTTCACCAACTGCATTGGCTTTCCACAAACTCTTCACTTCTGCCCCATTGCTTCACTGCTCACTTGCCACTAATTTCCCTCCCACACTAGTTTCTAACATTGTTGTCATTGTGCTGCTCTACCATAGCACTGATATTCCAATTTGCTTACATTGCCACTGTCACACCTCCCTTGCTACCATCCAGGCATCTACAATACCTAGGCCCAGACACCATCATGGTTCCTACACCATCCTGGACGTAGCCCATATAGTCCCCTGTAGCATCTGGACCCTCCTGGACTTTGTACCACCTAGGCCCTTGTACCATCATGGCCTCAGACTCTTACAGAGCTCTGCACCACAGTGAACCCCACTAAGCCTATTGTCACTTATTATCACCCCCCCGTTAGAATATAGGCTCTCACAGGCAGAGCCCTCTACTCTTGTCTCATTTCTCCCCCCTCACCATTCTCCTCTATGTTCCTGTTTTGTCTTATGCTGATTTATTTTTGTATGTCATATGATTTGTTCTATTAATTGCATACATGCATTATCTCTGTTTATTTCATTGTTCTTATCTGTATGTAAATATGTAATGTATGTAATTTTGTTGTATGTTCTAACCCATATATAGTGCTGTGGAAGCCTTGTGCCACCTTGAAAGAGAAAAGATAAAAAATATTATTATTAATAATAATACACATATACCAAACAGCTACAGCTACGAAAAAAATGAACTAATAAATGAAAATGTTAAAATTTAAATGTAAAACCCTAAATAACGAAGACTCACAAAACACATCTAAACAAAGCAGGATCTGTGTGTACTTGTGTGTTCTGCCTGATTATATATATATATATATATATATATATATATACACACACACACACACACACACACACACACACATACACAAAGCAAATAAACAGGGAAGAGCTAAGAATGCCAAGAGTTAGATTACACATAACTGCAAACAGCTATAGGACGTAGTGACTATCTTCTCAAGGGAGCTGTACAACTCCCAGAAATTACTGATTCAATATAAAATATTAATGGAAGGTGCCAATCTATGTCGCAAACTTGATATTAAATGAGAGAAAATGCTTTAAACCAAATAATTTATTTACAATAAATTATAATGTAGCTTATAATAAATAGGTTGCAACCTTTACATATACAAGAAAGAAACCCCACTATATTAATGTTGCTACTAGGAAAAATGACTGTTTATACAATATATCTAATAATCTGTTGTTGATACCATTTAATTGGACTAGTGAATATATATAAATATTAATATCCTTCATTATTAAATAACAGGATCATGGTTTAATAATTATTTGAATATACAAATGTATCTACATATATATGGTGGACATGTGAGGTGTTAACTGCGACTAATTAAGGATTTCTCTCCTCATTGGTGGAGATCTGTTTAAATATCTCTTTCCTTAACCCATCTGGATACTTTTGATGAAGCCATCTTGTATGGGGAATGAGTTAGGTCAGCGGTTCCCAAAGTGTGCACGCGGCACTGACACAGGGGTGCCGCGGCCAGGAAGAAAAAAAAAAAAAAAAAAAAAAAAAACTTACCCAATCCGGTGGCGCCCGGGACTCGGCATCCTCCTCCTTCCTCGCTTCTTACTGAATGTTTGGCGTGACGTCATCACGTCCGACATATTCAGTGAGAAGCGACAGGAAAGAGGATGATGCTGGGTCCCAGGCGCCGCCGGAATGGCAAGAAGACACAAGAGAAGACAGAAGAAATAGAAGAAAGAAGGCCAAGTATGCCAAGTAAAACAAGGGGAGAGGAAATGGTGATCGGAAACAGCAAGGGAGGGACAAAAAGATGACGAGGGGCACAGAGTGTGTGGATAAAGGGGGGCACAGTGTGATGATTTTTGTACATGTTGTTTTGTTTGATCTTATTCCTCTTAATATTAGCTGTAACATAGTAACATAGTAACATAGTTGATGAGGTTGAAAAAAGACACCAGTCCATCAAGTTCAACCTATTTTGGATCTCCTGCGATCCTGCACTTATATTTGAAATTAATCCAGAGTAGGCAACCGCCCATCTGTTTCAATTTTGAAAATCCCCCCAGACTCAATATTGCAATCCAATTTTTACCCTATATCCACTACTATCCTTTATTTTAAATTAACGGTCGTATCCCTGGATACACCTTTCCGCTAAAAATTTGTCTAACCCTTTCTTAAACATATCTATTGAATCTGCCATCACAACCTTCCCTGGCAATGAATTCCATATCTTGACTGCCCTTACTGTAAAGAACCCCTTCCTTTGCTGGTTGTGAAATTTCCTCTCCTCTAACCTTAGGGGATGACCACGTGTCCTGTGTATGGTCCTTGGGGTAAAAAGTTCCCATGAAAGCTCTCTGTATTGACCCCTAATGTATTTGTACATAGTAATCATATCTCCCCTTAGACGCCTCTTTTCTAAAGTAAACATGCCTAAACTGGCTAACCTTTCCTCATAACTTAATGACTCCATACCCTTTATCAATTTTGTCGCCCTTCTCTGAACCCTTTCTAGTTCCAAATTATCTTTTTTATAGAGTGGTGCCCAGAACTGTACTGCATATTCAAGATGAGGTCTTACCAATGATTTATACAGTGGCAAAATTACACTGTCTTCCCTTGCATCTATGCCCCTTTTTATGCATGCCAATACTTTGTTTGCCCTTGCAGCTGCTGCTTGACATTGAGCACTATTGCTAAGTCTACTGTCTACGAGCACTCCCAAATCCTTTTCCATTATAGATTCTCCCAAATTAATTCCATTTAATTTATAGATTGCGTTCTTGTTTTTGATCCCTGAATGCATAACCTTACATTTATCTGTGTTAAACCTCATATTCCATTTAGCCGCCCAATCCTCCAGTTTATTTAAGTCTCTCTGTAGAGAAGCTACATCTTGCTCTGATTTTATTACCTTACAGAGTTTAGTGTCATCTGCAAAAATAGAAACTTTACTCTCTAAACCATCACCAAGGTCATTAATAAATATATTAAAAAGGAGTGGTCCCAGCACGGAACCTTGAGGAACTCCACTTAAGACCTTTGACCAATTAGAAAATGTTCCATTTATCACAACTCTCTGTTCCCTATTCTCTAACCAGTTTTCGATCCAAGTACAAATTTTGATTTCTAGACCCAGTTCCCTTATTTTGTAAACCAACCTCTTGTGTGGCACTGTATCAAAGGCCTTTGCAAAATCTAAGTAGACCACATCTACTGTCCTGCCCTGGTCTAAGTTCCCACTAACTTCCTCGTAGAAACTAATTAGATTAGTTTGACATGACCTATCCCTCACAAATCCATGTTGATTCCCACTAATATTTTTATTGCGTACCAAGTAATCCTGAATACTGTCCCTTAAAATACCTTCCAGTAGTTTCCCCACTATTGATGTCAGGCTTACAGGTCTATAATTCTCTGGTTGTGATCTCGTCCCCTTTTTAAACAACGGCACCACATCTGCTATTCGCCAATCCCTTGGTACTGAGCCTGATGAGATTGAATCTCTGAAAATTAAGAATAGCGGTCTAGCTATTTCCGAGTTTAATTCCATAAGGACCCTTGGGTGTATGCCATCTGGACCTGGAGCTTTATTTATCTTAATATTCTTCAGTCGCATTTGGACTTCTTCCTCTGACAACCAAGTATTAATTAATTGCATGGTTTCATTTCCATTTTTATGTATTACTCCTGCCATTTGTTCCTCTCTGGTAAATACTGAAGAAAAGAACGTGTTTAATATCTCTGCTTTTTCCTTAGTATCATTTATCAATTCACCCATCTCACTTCTTAGTGGTCCTATATTATCTTTTTTAATCCTTTTGCCATTTATATACTTAAAAAACTTTTTGGGGTTTGTCTTACTTTCTTTTGCAACGTGCCTTTCATTTTCTAATTTAGTCCATCTAATTTCCTTTTTGCATGTTTTATTACATTCCTTGTACCTATGGAAGGACTCCTCTGACCCTTCAGACTTAAACAATTTAAATGCACGCTTCTTCCTTTGCATTTCTTCCCTTACCTTTTTATTTAGCCACATTGGTTTAGACTTAATTCTTTTACATTTATTTCCTATAGGAATGAACTTATACGTGTATGTTTCCAACAACATTTTAAAGACAGCCCACATTTCTTCCGTATTTTTTCCTTCAAAGGCTTTGTCCCAGTCTATGCTCTTTATAGACTCCTTTAGCATATTAAAATTTGCCTTTTTAAAGTTTAAAGTCCTAGTTGATCCCTTATACTGTTGTTTCTGGAAACTAATTTCAAATGAGACCATATTATGATCACTGTTTCCCAAGTGCTCCTTTACTTGAATATTTGATATTACGTCTACATTGTTTGTTATTACTAGGTCCAGTATAGTCCGGTTCCTAGTTGGTTCCTCAACTAATTGGGACATGTAATGGTCTTTTAGCGTGCTCAGAAACCTATTTCCCCTAGCTGTACCGCAGGTCTCAGTACTCCAATCAATGTCCGGATAATTAAAATCCCCCATAATTAAAATTTGACCTAGTTGTGTAGCCTTTTCAATTTGCTGTAGAAGTTGGGCTTCCTCAATCGTACTAATATCTGGCGGTTTATAGCATATCCCTATCAGAAACTTCTCTGAACTTTTTCCTCCGCTGGATATTTCCACCCACAATGCCTCTATATTATCACCAATATTCTCGTATATAACTTCCTGAATACTTGGTTTTAATTCTGGCTTAATATAAAGACATACTCCTCCTCCCCTTTTATTTACCCTATCCCTCCTGAAGAGAGAATAGCCTTCCAAGTTGACTGCCCAGTCATGTGTATCATCCCACCAGGTCTCAGTAATACCTATAATATCATACTGCTCATTCATTGCTACTAGTTCTAACTCCCCCATTTTACCTGTCAGGCTTCTTGCATTTGCAAGCATACACTTAAGTCTATTGCCTCCCTTAGGTATTTCTTTTTGCTTTAAAAAGGGCCACTCCTTATCGGCTATGCTTCCCTTTCCCCCCTCTCCACCCCCTTTACTCTTGTTAAATTCCTCCTTACTACTCTCAATGTCTATCCCATAAATACTTGCTTGCCCCTCCCCCCCGGAGCCTAGTTTAAAATCTCCTCCAACCTTCTAACCATCCTCTCCCCTAGCACTGCAGCCCCCTCCTCATTCAGGTGCAATCCATCACGACAATAAAGATGGCAACTGACCGAGAAATCAGCCCAGTGCTCTAAGAATCCAAAACCCTCCTTCCTACACCAATCTTTTAGCCACGCATTAACCTCCCTAATCTCCCGCTGCCTCCCTGGACTAGCGCGTGGCACAGGTAGTATTTCCGAAAATACTACCTTGGATGTCCTTGCCTTAAGTTTGCGACCTATGTCCCTGAAATCATTCTTTAGGACACCCCTTCTTCCTCTAACTCGGTCATTGGTGCCAACATGCACCAAAACCGCTGGGTCATTCCCAGCCCCTCCCAACAATCTGTCCACCCGATCCGCAATATGCCGAGCCCGAGCACCCGGGAGACAACACACTGTTCGGCATGCACGGTCCCGGTAACAGATTGCCCTATCTACTTTCCTAATAATTGAATCCCCTACCACCACAATCTGCCTGGGTCCCTGAGTAACTTTGGTCCCCTCTGTGCTGGAGAGACCATTCCCCTGGTTGCTAGAGGAAGCAGTGTCATCCAACTCTACCAATTCTGAACTGCCTTCCACAGTATCTTCATCCAATCTGGCAAATCTGCTGGGATTGCCTAGCTCAGAACTGGCCTGCCTCTTCCTCCCTCTGCTACCCCTAGTAACTGTTACCCAGCTGCCTACCTGTGCATCCTCCTCTGTCTCTGCTCCACCCTGCTCAGATAACGCATCAACGGTGAGCTGTAAACTCTGCTCCAGGTTGGCAATGTCTCTCAATGTTGCAATGGTCTGCTTTAGATCAGTTACCTGGGCTTCCAAAGAGACCAATTGCTCACATTTCTCACAGAGGTATAAACCTTGGAACACTTGCTCCAAGTGTGCATACATATGACAAGATATGCATTGAGTGAGATCATCAAGCCTGCTACTACTCATCTTATTATGGCTAACCTAACTTCTTATAGTCTACAGTGAACTTTATTACTAGCCTTTCCTAGCCACTTACCAGATTAAACCCCTTCCTGGATTCAACTCCTTAATGGAACCAACTCCACACTTTAAACAAAAACAGCACTTGAAATCAAAAAAGCAGTGAAATCACAAGCTCAATGAAATCGCTTGCTACCTCCTGTTAAATAGAGCTTGCACTAACCAGCTGTATCAACTATGCAATTAAACCACACCCACTAGCTCTAACAGCTGTAAATTATTCTTTGACAGATATATAATTAAAAAAATATAAAAATATTCTTTTCCCTTGGATTTATGCGTATTATTTTTGCAAACAACTTACTAAGTATTTCTGTCCTGACCTAAATACTTATTACGTTATTTTGACCCAACTACTTATAAAATGGGACTGCTTGGTAATTATTTTGGAGGAGTGCCTTGAAAAAATTATGGAGACTCTAAGAGTGCCACAAACTGAAAATGTTTGGGAACCACTGAGTTAGGTGTTTTTTGTTTTTTTTTAAATCGTTGTTGCAACACTACTACAGCACAACTTTTATCTTGGCTATAACACCTTCTCTGGAGACCGTTGGCAATTATGTTCATTTTGCTGAATCTTTGTGGAGCTAGCTAATGTGTGGGCAGAGAGACGGTATTCGTTCACATTAATTTGGTGACTGTATTGCTACACTTGCAATTCCGCCATATGTCACGGATGGTATGCAACAAGGAGGTTCACAGTCTTTTTATCGGAAACATCACAGAAACCCGCCGTGACTATTCCGCTGGGATGTGTGCAGTATTCAGCATGGAAAAGATTCTCTTTATTTATGTCGTTGGGTAGTAAAACTTTAGTCCCATGTGCAGCCTTACTGGTCTTGCTAGATTGGGAATTGCTTTACACCTCCATCTTAGGCTGGGTACACAATACAGGTTTTCCACCCGATTATCATCATAATCTATTTATTTATAAATTTTATTTATATAGTGCCACTAATTTCACAGCGCTGTACAGAGAACTCATTCACATCAGTCCCTGCCCCATTGGAGCTTACAATCTAAATTCGTTAACATACACACAAACTGAGAGAGACTAAGGGCAATTTAATAGTAGCCAATTAACTTTCCTGTATGTTTTTGGAGTGTGGGAGGAAACTGGAGCACAGGGAGGAAACCCACGCAAACACGGGGAGAACATACAAACTCCACACATATAAGGCCATGGTCGGGAATCGAACTCATGACCATGCTGTGAGGCAGAAGTGCTAACCACTAAGCCATTGTGCTGCAGTCAATCTTAAACGACCATTCGGTCCGATATCGCATTAGTGTGTATGTTCAAATGATCGAGCATTTATCAGTCCAAAGCACATTGTATCTTTTGATTTGATTTTATAAAACAGACTAAAAATCTCTATAAATTATGGAACAATGTCGAGCAAATTCTGTAGTATGAATGCACTCACGACAAGCAGTGTAGGCAGAT
>NC_134403.1:229793804-229811304 GCF_038048845.1 Mixophyes fleayi
AATATCTAGTTACACACTAAAACCTTTATCTAAAATACATCAAAAATGGTCTACTTATAAAATCTGAAAAAGCAACTTACACAATTATTGCCATACATTATAACATATGCCTAATAAGATGTAAAAATATTCTATAAAATGTTAAAAATTAAAAATTATATATATATTGTTGAATATTTATAAAAAGGGGGCTATCTCATACATTTCATTTAAACCAGAGGGTATTAAAGTACCCAACTGGAAAATCCAAAACATTTCCCTTTGGGAAAGTTTCCGTTGTAAATCCCCTCCCCTCACATTTAATGATACTTTTTCCAGAGCCATGAATTTAAAATGTTTAGGATCACAGCTATGTTTAAGGGAGAAATGTCTTGATACGGAGTGACTCTGTACTCCATTCTTGATATTGCGTACATGTTCCTGAATCCGCAATTTCAGTGGGCGTTTCGTTTTCCCCACATATTTTAAATTACACGAACACTCCAACATGTAAATAACCGAAGTTGTCAAACAGTCCATTCGTTGTTTCACATTAAATTGTCTGCTATTATCAAAATTTTGAAAAGTAGTTTTTGTCGTATTCATATATTTACATACGTTACAATGAGTACATTCTATGGGGAGACGTATGTGGGGTTAGACGTGTGTGATTTCTGCACTAAGTGGGATTTTCTCACAAAGTGGACGAAAATGCACAGTTAGACAACACAGTTGGACAAACATTGGACTACATTTGACTTGCTTTAACTCCCAGCAATAAGCAACATCTGCCACAGCCTATTTCTGCACTACTTGTCTATTTATATGGAATACTGCTAAGAGGTAATTCTTAAAATATCCTTGCTTTTTGCTTTTACCCCTTTTTTCACAATGTTTCACAAATTGCTTTTCTTAGTCTCATTTCATGGCATGATCTTTAGGACTGTGTCATCTTTCACCCCTCCACCAACACACAAATTTGTTCATATTGCACCTGCATTACTCCACTCACCTCTATTTAACACCCATGAACTGTTGTCCTATTTATTATCTCTAACAAGTACAGCCTCCACCTGTCGCCAGAAAATAAAAGGCCACACATCTTACAATCCCCTTGCCTATCTTTCGCTCACTCTGCTTCTATTAGCTGGTGATATATCACCTAATCCAGGTCCCCCACACTCCTCACACACACATACATCAGAACACTACCGTTCTATAGCAAACCTCAAACACATCACCTGTCTACCCTCTCTTCCCAAGTCCTTTAAATGTGCCCTTTGGAATGCACGATCTGTTTGTAACAAACTTACCTCCGTTCATGATCTCTTCCTCTCAAAAAACCTCAACCTTCTGGCAATAACAGAAACATGGCTCATGCAATCAGACACTGCCTCACCTGCAGCACTTTCACATGGTGGCCTCCATCTCACCCACACCTCCAGACCTGAAGGCAGACAAGGAGGTGGGGTTGGACTACTTCTCTCCCCACAGTGCACATACACAGTTCTACCAAATGTCCCATCACTCACGTTCACATCTTTTGAAGTACATGCTATTCGCATTTTTAATCCATTCTCCCTACGTGTTGCGGTGATCTATCGTCCCCCTGGAGCACACCAACAATTTATTGAGGATTTCTCTGCATGGCTCCCTCACTTCTTATCTTCAGACATCCCCACCATCATCATGGGTGACTTCAACATCCCCATTGATAACCCACCTTCCAAAGCTGCTTCCAAACTACTCTCTCTAACATCCTCACTTGACCTCTCCCAGTGGATTGAATCATCTACTCATAAGGATGGCCACTGCCTTGATCTTGTTTTCTCTAGACTATGCTCAGTTTCTAACTTTATTAATACACCCTTCCCCCTCTCGGATCATCACCTTATCAGCTACACTCTCACCCCCACTGCTCTAACCTCTCTACTGTCTAACTCAACCAAGCCTCCTCATACTCGTAGAAATCTGAATTCTATTAATCTTCAACAGTTTTCCACCTCTCTCCAACACCTTCTCTCCCCTATCTCTACATTCTCATCCCCTGAGATGGCAGTACCTCATTTTCACCTAACCTTAGCAACGGCCCTTGATCAAGTGGCTCCAGCGACACTTCATACTACACGTCGACTTCGATGTCAACCGTGGCACACCAAAGCAACACGAAATCTTCAAAAACTGTCCCGTAAAGCAGAACGTCACTGGCGTAAATCTCGAAGCTCTAATGACTTCTTCACATATACTTCTGTCTACCACTCCTATCGAAATGCTCTGGACACTGCAAAACAAACATACTTTCAATCTCTTATCTATGCTCAGGCTTCTAACCCCAAACGCCTTTTCAATACATTTAATCATCTTCTCAATCCTCCCACCCCGAACCCTCCATCTACTATCAGTGCTCAGGATCTTGCTACCTACTTCAAGGACAAGATTGATAAGATCAGACTAGAAATGGTATCCTCTTCCTCAACAAGCCATCAGCTCATTTCCTTCCCACTACCCTCTGACACCCTCTCTTCATTTGACCCCACAAATGAAGAGGAAATTTCTACGCTCTTCTTATCTTCCTACTCTACCTCCTGTCCTCTTGATCCTATTCCCTCGCAAATTGGTAGATCCCTGTCTTCTGTGCTCATTTCACCTCTAACTCAAATCTGTAATCTCTCACTCTCTACTGGCATCTTTCCATCACTATACAAGCATGCAGTGATTACTCCTATTCTAAAAAAACAAAACTCCGACCCAAACTCTCTCTCAAATTACCGTCCCATCTCTCAGCTCCCTTGCCCCTCCAAGCTTCTAGAGAGACTTGCCTACACTCGCCTCACACGCTTTCTTTCCGCAAACAACCTGTTGGATCCTCTTCAGTCAGGCTTTCGTTCTCAACACTCCACAGAGACTGCGCTGACCAAGGTTGTTAATGATCTGATCACTGCTAAGACTGAACGCCATTACTCTCTCCTAATTCTCCTTGATCTCTCGGCTGCATTTGACACAGTTGACCACTCTCTTCTCATACAAACGCTGCAATCCCTAGGTCTTCAAGACACAGTTCTATCCTGGTTCTCATCTTACCTCTCTAATCGCTCTTTCACTGTTAATTTCTCTGGAGCCACATCTGCTCCGCTTCCCCTATCAGTTGGAGTACCACAAGGCTCGGTGCTAGGTCCTCTGCTGTTCTCTATCTATACCGCTTCTCTTGGAAATCTAATAAGTTCCTTTGGCTTTCAGTATCATCTCTATGCGGATGATACTCAAATCTATCTATCCTCTCCTGATATCTCGACATCTGTGTTGTCCCGTGTAACTGACTGTCTTTCTGCCATTTCATCTTGGATGTCCTCTCGTCAACTCAAACTTAATCTTTCTAAAACAGAGTTAATAATATTCCCACCCGCCAACAAGAGCATACCTGACATTTCTATCTCTGTTGATAACATGACCATAAATCCCACCCCACAAGCTCGCTGCCTAGGTGTAATCCTTGATTCACGCCTATCCTTTGTTCCCCACATTGACTCTATATCTAAATCATGTTACATACATCTAAAGAACATTTCCAGAATCCGCACATATCTCACACAAGACACTGCTAAAACCTTAATTCATGCACTAATCATCTCCCGCATTGACTATTGCAATTCCCTCCTTACTGGTCTTCCCAAAAACAGACTCAAACCCCTAAAATCTATTTTGCATGCTTCGGTAAGACTGATTTTTCTTGCAAATAGCTATTCCTCTGTTGAATCACTCTGTATGTCTCTACACTGGCTGCCTGTCTTCTACCGAATCCAATATAAAATACTTTTACTAACCTACAAGGCCATCAACAAGGCTGCACCAACATACATCTCCTCTCTTGTCTCAAAATATCTCCCAACTCGGCAACTCCGTTCTGCAAAAGATCTGCGTCTCTCATCCACCCTCATTACATCCTCCCATTCCCGGTTACAGGACTTTTTTCGGGCTGCACCCACTCTATGGAACTCTCTCCCTCGCACAATAAGACTCTCCTCTGTTCTACAAACTTTCAAGCGTTCTCTGAAAACCTACCTATTCAGACAAGCGTATAATATTCCTCAACCACCATCTTAACCTCACTACCTTTAGCCTGTTACACAATTTCACACAAGACAACTACCCCCGGACCAACATTATTGTGTGACAGGATCATTTAGCTTATGAGTCACCCTACCTTTGCAGTCTGGCTGGGCCAAGATGCAAAATGTATACTTAACCTCATGTGTCAATCTCCCATTGTCCCATAGATTGTAAGCTTGCGAGCAGGGCCTTCTCACCTCTTTGTCTGTTTTACCCAGTTTGTTTATTAGTTTATTACGTTTGTCCCCAATTGTAAAGCGCTACGGAATATGTTGGCGCTATATAAATAACTGATGATGATGATTGTACTGAACCTATATTATTAGACAACAAACATGGAGGTTTTTTTGGTGGAATATTCTTCCTTAGTAAACTAGGAGCAATGGAATCTTTTAAATTCCGATTTTTTTGGAATATGACAAACGGTTTGTCTGGAAGAATTTTAGACAGAACCGGGTCTCTTAATAAAATGCTCCAATGTTTGATCAATATTTTTTTAAACAAGTTTTCACTGCTATTAAATTGCGTAATGAAAGGTACCAGATCTCTCCTATCAACCTTTTCTGTGTATTGTAATGCTTCCATCCGATCCTTATTCCTAATTTTATTTTTTGCCTCCCTAAGGAGCTCATTCGGATATTCCCTTTCTTTAAACCGACCCAAGTAAATATCCAGTTGTTCCTCAAAATCTGAATTCAGACTACAATTTCTTTTTAATCGGTTAAACTGAGACAAGGGGATATTGTCTTTCCATCTCTTTTCATGGCAACTGCCATAATGCAGGTAGCTGTTAGTATCTACATGTTTTATGAAGTTTTTTGTGATAACTTCATTGCCATTTGATGTTAAAATTAAATCAAGATATTCAACCTGTGTCTTGTTAATATTGGCAGTAAACTTAAGATTGTATTCATTATCACTGATGTACTGTAAAAATTCCTCGAATTCCTCACATGAACCATTCCACACTACCAAAATATCGTCAATATAACGTTTATACATTTTAATCTTATCTGTAAATGGGTTTGGCTTATAAATGTATTTTGCCTCCCAACTTCCCATATGCAAATTCGCAAAGCTGGGTGCAAATGTTGTTCCCATGGCCGTACCCCAAATCTGGAGGTAGAAGGTGTCCAGAAAACTAAAATAGTTATGGGACAAAACAAAACACATTAGATCACAGATAAAATTCTTATGATCTTGTGTAAGTGATTCATCTTTATCTAGAAATTCCTTACATGACTCAATTCGCCTCTCATGCTGTATAGATGTATAGAGGGATTGTATGTCAATCGTAGCCCAATAATATGAATTTTCCCAAACAAAATCTTTTAATATTTGTAAAATATTGTTAGTATCTTTCAGATAAGATGCTAAGGAACTTACATACTTTTTTAGGAACAGATCTATGTATTTTGATGAATTGGACGTTAGAGAGTCTATACCCGATATTATTGGTCGTCCTGGGGGTACTTTCAGATCTTTGTGAACTTTCGGGAGGTAATAAAAAGTGGGAATGATAGGACAAGGGGTATACAAAAATTGGAATTCATCCTTATTCAAAATATTAGCGTGAAGATTTTTTGATAATAGTTCCCTTAATAGGGTAACATAATCATGGGTGGGATCTTTTTCTAATTTCAAATATGCTGTCGGATCTCCCAAAAGTCTATTGGCCTCTGTCACATAATCAGACCGATTAAGAATTACTGTGCCTCCCCCCTTATCGGCCTGTTTGATGACTATATTATTATTTGATTGTAGCTCCTTCAACGCTTGTTTCTCATGTATGGTTAAATTACCTTTCACTTTTTTAATGGAGTCAGAATGACAAAGATCTTGAACAATGAGATCCTGAAAAATATGGATATGGTTACTTTTAGACTCCAGTGGGTAAAATTTGGATGTTAATTTCAAACCAGATTTAGAAGATGACTCAAAGTTTTGGAGACAAGCGGAATCCTTCCTAGCAAAATGCCTTTTGAGTGTCAATTTGCGCACAAATTTTTGTACGTCTATATACATCTGAAATTTATTAAGATGTTTAGTAGGGGCAAATGTAAGCCCTTTGTTAAGTACCGAAACTTCAGATTTATACAGTTTATGCTCGGAAAGATTAAATATCCCTTTTGTGCTTAGATTAACATGAGGGTCTAGAGGAACCTTCTTTTGTGAGACTTGAACTCCCCCTCGTTTTCCTCGTCGTCGGTATACCTCCTTTTTAGAGGCGAGGCTACCTTTGTATTCTCTTTTAGTTGTAATTTGTGACGTAATAATTTTTCCCTTCTGGACGGGCCTGGAGATAAAAAATCATCTGTGTCACTGTCTGATACTGACAAGGTGGAAAATCTGTTTCTAAGTATCGGATCGAAATGGACTTTTTTATTCATTTTGGGGCTAGAGTGAGACAAATCTCTCTTCATAGGAACCTTTTTCCATTTGTCACTGACTACAGAATCTCTCTGTTGGTAGTCCCTATTTGTAAATCTATTGCTAGTTTTTGGCTTAGACCATTTTTTAACATTATCTTGCAAATAGTCTTTTTTATCTCTCTGAAACTTTCGTTCCTTAATTTTTATCACTTCTGTTTCAATCCTGTCTAATTTTTTATTCAGTACTAGCTCATTAGGTTTAAAATTTACATCCTCCTTGAATGGTTGTAAAAGAATCTCCTTAGTCTCTAATTCTTTTTCAACTTCCTTGAAAATATTTGTTTTCTCAAGGATTATCAATTTAATCAGTTTTAATGAACAATCGTGTAATATGTTGTCCTATTCTTTAATAAAACCATGATTATCCTGTCCAAAAATGGGTATTTTGTTAAGTCTAAGGCCCCGGGGAATTCTATTCACCTCCAGATATGATTGTAAACATTTTATGTCCCACCACGCCTTTGTTTCCTTAACTAATAATTTTTCAATATCCCAGAATAGTCTAAATCACTATTCTTATCAGTTATCTCCGTATTGTCGTCAAAGATTCTTTGACAAAAATCATTTCTAAGATTAATTCTATTTGCTGATTTCCACATTATCAAATCAAATGTATGGAAACGTGGGTAAAAGCAGCTTATATCAAAAAAACAATTATCAATTTAACACACAGCAGATATATAAACAGCGCTAATAACCTCAACGTAACAACCAGTATATATAACTGGTAGATGGATATACCAAGATATACACAATCAGTCCCGATAAAAACACATAGCTCGTTTAAGAGCGGCAGCCTTGAATCACTTGGGTCCAGATGGTTAATCCGGAGGGATGTAGTAACTGCGGATAGATAAACAAGTATGGCGCTCCAATGTGTAATATTGATAGTAATATGGGAAGATGTAATAAAATGCGTACCATATAGATGAAATCAATGATCGTATGGTAGAAACGAAGTTCCTCTTCTGAGGTAATGTCTCCCCCTCTCCAACAATAGCGATAATGTGGGTCAAAAAATAGAAAAACACATATAGTGTAATAAAGTTTATGTAATATATCACCACATGTGATAGACCTCCACCAGGATCAAATGTTAGCCCGGCACCAAATGGGTTAATCTTATGAGTACACCTCCACAAACACCAACAGCTTATACTGCGTACCAGATGATGCAGAGTGAACTCTGAGATAGCAGTCCCTCGGTCAAAATGTCATCCAGGGCGGAAATGGATGAAAATAGACAAAGGATGCAATGTAAAAGTATGAAATGACAATTTATTATAACGAGTAGTAGTAACTCACATATAGTAGTAATAACGATGCCAATAGCGACCACATCTCAACGCGTTTCGTCCCAACACAGTGGGACTTCCTCAGGAGCAGAAAAATACACATGTTGAACATTCAAAAAGCCGGCTTTATAACCGGACAGTCGCGCCATTTTGGCGCATGCGCAGAACCGCCATCTACTGCGCATGCGTGAAAGAAACTTTATCGATATGTACAATTTTAGAATTCGAGGACAACTGTATATATATATATATATATGTGTGTATATATATATATACATATGTGTATATATATATGTATATATATATGTGTATATGTGTGTGTGTGTGTGTATATATATATATATATATGTGTTTATATATGTGTGTGTGTGTGTATATATATGTGTATGTATGTGTGTATATATATATATATATATATATATTTATATATATATATATATATATATATATAATATATATATATATATATATATATATATATATATATATATATATATATATATATATATATATATATATATATATTGTGTGTGTGTGTGTGTATATATAGTAGAGATGCTCACTGACCCCTGTGTTTTGGTTTTGGATCTGGATTACCATCATGTTTTGGTTTTGCAAAACCGCCATTGCGTGTTTTGGTTTTGTTTTGCTATTTTGTTGGAAAATCAATGTTTTTGTGCATAAAATAACCAAATTTAGTGCTCCACCTGTTTCTTGGACAAGCAATGTAATTGTAAAGCTAATAAATTAGCAAAAAAACAGTTTAATTCCTGGCAGGTAGACCTTCATTAATTCTACACACAAACCAGATTGTCTTCCTCTCCATCTATGCATATTGGCAATGCAGCCATCGTCTTTGGGTGTATATTACACCCTACACTTATAGTTAAATATGTAAAGATATGGACAAAGGCAGTTTGGTTTCTGTCTCTCTAGGCCCCCCTCCACTTGTAGAAAATACAAAAAAATTCAGCCGTTATAGACTGTACAATATTAATTGAAATGGACGAAGGCAGTTTGGGGTCAGTCTGTGTATGACACCCTATCCATAATGAGAAATTGCCAAAACAGCAGCCATTCAAGACGGTACGTTGTATGGAAATGCCCCAAGTCCCTTTCCTCTTTGGGGGTAGATTGCACCCTAGACTTAAATAGAAAGTTTTAAAAAGATGTTATCGTCATCATCTGGAGCTTCATCCTCACCCTTATCAGTGTGTACGTCATCATCACAGACTATCAATTCATCGCCGCTTGAATCCGCCATTAGAGAACAGTCAGTGCTTGGATGTCTTTGATGGTGAAGGCCTTCCTCGTGGAAGATGTAGTTCATTTTTATAAACATCTTTTTCTCTAAGATTGTCCATGGGTTTCCAAATGGCCTGCTTTTCCTCCCAGTAAGGAAAGGGACTGTCTGACATTTCCATATCAATTACCTCTTGAAAATAATCCACCATCCTTTGCATGTTTATACTCGTATTGGATAGAGTTATGGGCAAGGTGACACATTTTTTTGAATAATCTTCAAACCAGCCCAGATGTTAAATTGTTCTGGTCTGCCCCTGCGTCTTCCCTGCTTCTTTTTGGGAAAGTTAAATTTTTTACGAGCATCAGCAGCTTGAGAAAGTGAAGGAGGACACGTCGTCAAACCGAGGCCCAGTTCAGCGGCCAACTTGCTGAGCAATAGCTCCTTGCAAAAGTTCACATCTCGTTCATTTTGAAGCAAAGACTCAATGTAGGTCTTAAACCTTGGATCAAGCACAGTGGCCAAAACGTACTGATCCAAGTTCAAGATCCTAATAACTCGAGGATCATTGTGAAGCGAATGAAGTACTTGATCGACAAGGCCAACATACTTTGCGGAATTGCTTGATTTCATCTCCTCCTTCAGTTTCTCAAGCTGCTTTTCCAATAGTCTAATTAAAGGAATGACTTGGTTAAAACTAGCAGAATCTGCACTCGCTTCACACATCACAACTTCAAATGGTTTCAGCACAGGACTGAAAGGATTCCCCACTGTGCAAGAGTGAAATACATGCCCCCTCCTTTCCCAGTGTCATGGCTTGTGCAATACGCTTGGATGGCTTTGCGCTGTTCCTCCATCCTCTGCAGCATGTACAGGGTGGAATTCCACCCAGTTACCACCTCCTGCTTAAGTTGGTGGCAGGGCAAGTTAAACTGCTCTTGGAGCTGCTGCAATCTCCTACATGCTATGGCCGAACGCCTGAAATGGCCTGAAATATTACGGGCCACCGAAAGCATCTCCTGCACCTCACGGTTATTTCGTAGGTAGCTCTGCACCACCAAGTTGATGGTGTGAGCAAAACAGGGAATGTGCTGGAAATCACCAAGCTGTAATGCTCGCATTATATTGTTGGCGTTATCAGAAATGACATATCCTAGGGAGAGTCCAAGTGGTATAAGCCATGTATCAATCACATCTCTTAGTTTGCATAACAAATTGCCAGCTGTATGCCTGTTAGTGAAGCCGGTGATACAAAGAGTGGCCTGCCTGTGACAAATGTTACGTAGTGGTGTACATGCTGCTGCTGTTCCTGCTGGTGAAGGTGAATGACCAACCCAGTGGGCTGTCACAGTCATATAGTCTTTAGTTTGGCCACTTCCACTTGTCCACATATCTGTGGTTAAGTGGACAGTGGGCAGAATGGCATTTTTCAGCGCAATCTCTACATTTGTACACACTTTTTGGTAGAGTTGTGGAATATCTTTACGGGAAAAATGGTGTTGCGATGGAATTCTGTAACGCGGACACAAAACCTCAATTAACTGTTAAAAACCAGCTGCGTTTATTGTGGATATTGGACGCAGATCTAACACTAACATGGCAGCCATGGCGTCTGTGATTCGCATGGCGACTGGGTGACTACTGTCATATTTGCTTCCCCTAGCAAATGATTGTTTCACAGTTAATTGTTGAAATGTAGGACTGCTCATTTTCTGGGCTGACAATTCACCCCCAGCAACAGCAGCAGTAGCAGTGGGACTAATGCTTTCTTCAGAGGAATCAATAATAGTGCAGGCGTCATCCAGCCTTAATAAGTGGGATGCAGTTCTAACTCCGAGCGCTACTGAGGATATTGATGAGGATGGTGTGTTGGGTGTATTTTGTAGCCATCGGAATGTCGGTGAGCGGAGGGTCCTAGCTGATGATGGAGTGCTTGTAATTTTTTGGGAAGAACTTTCAGCTTTACCAACACTTTGCCATGAACTCTCATCAAATGGCGTAACATAGACGAGGTTCCAAGATGGTTAAGGTCCCTCCCTCGACTGACTGTGGCTTGACATACACTAAAAATGGCTATACAGTTGTCTGGATTGGGGTAGAAATAATTCCACACATAAGAAGTAGATTTTTTAGTTTTATGACCTGGCATGACAATGCCCTTTTTCTTGTCATGTGCCAGAACTGCTGCCACTGGTGCAGGACTTACACAAACAACCTCATCCTCATCAACATCCTCATTAGCGCCCTCGTCGCCTACACAAATCTCCCCTTCATCCTCTTCTATTTCCATAGTGACATCCTCAATTTGTGTATCACCGGCTACACTCGGGCTGTTCAGGCACACATCGGCAGAACTGCTGAAAGGGTTCCTCTTTATGGGTACACTAACAGAATGCTCACGATTAGACATCCCTCTGTTGGATGGACTCTCCACAGGAATTGGTGTCATTTGTGATTCAGAGTAAACATTATCCTCTAATGCCTTACTGTTATCTAGCAGCTCGGCTTTGACGCGTAACAGTAGTTGTGCACCACTTGTAGGCTCGGTAACATTTTTTGATCTGGCACTAATAGACAAAGGTGAAGGCCTCACTCTCTTTTTGCCACTGCGTGTGTAGAATGGCATGTTGGCAATTTTTTTTTTATCGGCACTTAACTTTTGCTCAGTAACACTTCTTTTTCACTTCAACACGGTAAATTTTTTTTTGGTGTGTGTTTTTTTGACTGATGTCAAAAGACTGTGTATTTTGACATCGCCTTTCCCAGATGACGTACTGGGAACACTACTATCGGGACTGGTGACAGAACCTGGTTGCTGATTCTGCTCATATGTGGACTGCTTTGAATCCATTATGAGCCCAAAGCACTTGTAGTGCTACAAATTGTTTTAGATACTGCTGACAAACAGGACTTTTGACAGGCAGAAATATTAATGCAAAAGAATGGGGGACACCCCAAAAGCACTTGGGAGTGCTAAATATAATTTTTTGAGACTGCTGACAAACAGGACTTTTGACAGCCAGAAATATTAATGCAAAAGAATGGGGGACACCCCCAAAGCATTAGGAGTGCCAAATATTGAAAAAAAAGACTCCTCTATCCTCCTCTTTTCTCTATCAATTGTAATCAGAATTGTTATCAGAATTGGATGAAGAATAAGGTATATTCTCTGTCCCTGCTCTAATCAGCCTGTGACTACACCCTGCTCTATCCCTCTGTCAAATGGCGATGGATTGCTGTGGAGGCGGGTATTTATGGATTTCAATTATCGCGAGAACCGAGCCCCGAGATCTGATGACATCACGATGACGTTCGGCCTCGATTTGGAATCCGAGCGGGCTCGGTACTCGGATAGGCAAAGTTCAGGTGGGTTCGGTTTTCGGGGAACCGAGCCCGCCCATCTCTAATATATCTAATATCCCATATATACATATACATATATATATATATATATATATACATATATATATATATATATATATATATATATATATATATATATATATATATATATATATATATATATATAAGCCCAGATAAAATAGCAGAGCATTTGATCATGTTAGGACTGACCAGAATGGGAAGACTTTGGCGTGAGTTGGTCAGCTTAAACATATATTGCAATATGTGGAACTAACATTCCCTGTTTTAAATGTAGAACAGTAGTTGATATAGCATTGATTATGTATTTGGAGAGTGCAGAGTATCCCTGTTTTCTTGTCTATACAATGTGGGCAAACCCCTCTTGCACCCCAGTCTGTACATGGTGAGTGCAGAGGACCTATGTCTGTTTTTGTTTATACAATGTAAGTCCCATGACTCTTGCACCCCATTCTTTACATTAATTAATTCCAACTTGTGTCAGGTAAGTCCCAGGTCTCCCATGGCTGCTAGTGCTAGGGAAAGACTTGCCTTTAAAAGCTGTGTGCAGGTAAGCCTTAAGCCCAGATAAAATAGCATAGCATTTGATCATGTTAGGACTGACCAGAATGGGAAGACTTTGGCGTGAGTTGGTCAGCTTAAACATATATTGCAATATGTGGAACTAACATTCCCTGTTTTTAATATAGAACAGTACTTGATATAGCATTGATTATGTGTTTGGAGAGTGCAGAGTATCCCTGTTTCCTATATATATATATATATATATATGTGTATATACTGTGGCAAGAGCCCGCTACTGCTGAGGCACACGCGAACAACTTCTTTTTTTTTATGCAGCTTTATTGTCAGGATGGTTTTGTCACTCACCGGACAGTAAGTGCCTCTGCGCTGGTGCATGGCTCCCTAGCCTTCCTGCCGGCACCTATCCTGAACCGCGGCCGTCCGCCATCCTGATGGTCTGCGCATGCGCAGCCCCCAAGAACTCTTGTGACTGTTGCTTTTAATCCAAATTGGTTGATCAGGCAACTCCCTATTTAAGGCACCTGTGTGCATTACCTCATTGCCTGATCTTGGAGTCTCATTCCCTGTGAGTCTCTGAAGGTGTCCCCTGTGTTCTACTAGTGTCTTCAGTTTCCTGCTGATTCCTGATCTACTCATCGCTGGTTTCCATACCCGCTACTATCTCCTGTGTACTACTAGTGTCTTCAGTTCCTGTGGATTCCCTGTGCTACTCATCGCTGGTTTCCATACCTGCTACAGTCTTCTGTTTCCTGCCTGTGTCCTCAGCTGGACTCTGATTACCGGATCTACTCACCTGTGGTTCCTACACTCGTCTTTGCCGTCCAGCGCCTCTGCAGTTCCTGCATCTCCCTGTGGACAGACTGTTCTACTGAATAGCGGTATGCCTATCTGTTATTGACTTTCTACGTTTACTCTGCATATCCGCTAGGACAAGTTTCCACGCTCAGCAGCGGTATCCATACCCGCTATAGACTGTTATTGTTACGCTGCATACCTGTTTGGAATTAACCGTACTACTCAGTCGTTATAGGCATAACTGTGATTGACTATCCATTATTGGCCTGCATATCTGTGCTGAGCAAGTCTCTACCAAGCAGCGCCACACATACCGTTATATAGACTTTGTTGGATACGCTGCATACCTATTGGGATCAAGTTCCTCTGTGCTCTCAGTGTCTGCATCCTATT
The DNA here is from genome assembly GCF_038048845.1 of Mixophyes fleayi. Taxonomy (NCBI): domain Eukaryota; kingdom Metazoa; phylum Chordata; class Amphibia; order Anura; family Limnodynastidae; genus Mixophyes; species Mixophyes fleayi. Next base: position 229,807,955 of record NC_134403.1, read on the forward strand.
ATCTTTGTATGCTTCCACTCATCAACACTTGTACACATCCTCACCTATTAAGCAGTGGTACAACTTGCTATACGCAGACCACTGACTTCCCCGCTACCTACCTGCACCTGGACAAGTCTCTTCACCATAAGCAGTGGTACAACTTGCTGTACGCAGACCACTGACTTCCCTGCTACCTCCCTGCATCTACTCACGTCCATCCTGATCTCCGTGTTCAAATCTGCCTTTCCACTATATCAGCTAGTCGCTGATTCATTGACCAAAGATTGCTGCAAGTCACTGACTTTCCTATTATTTATTGGCATTCTCTCTCCATCTGCTGTGATATCTGTTTCGCTAGTCACCCCGCTACCAGAGGACCGTTGTGTGAACTTCACTACTCTGGTAAGCCCAGTCATCTGGTGAATTCCTGGGCAAGACTCCTAGTGCCCGTGACAGGTTTAACATGTATTTGACACCACATTAATATCACAGCAGATACGGAGACTCTAAAAGCTAGCTAGACATAGACAATCTCTCTCAAGACCAGCCAGCTTCCCCAGTGTTGGTCTCTGTGCACAAATGACACAATCAAGCTTTTATGCATGATACTCCTCCCCCAGCCTCAGCTTGATGGGCAGGTGACACACCCACCTTCTCTTTAAAAGGAAACGCCCATCACTGGCTCTGTTTGCACTAACAGACACACCCTGTCTGTTTGCTGAGAGGAAATCATGTAAGTTAACAAAACTTTAAACTACACATAAGTTTTTACCTGGTTTAATCTCAACCTAGGTGCATAACTTTATCAATGTTTTATTCTGTTTGCATACTTTCTCTGCATCTTGTCAGATAAATGCCTCCCTTTGTTACATATCCCTACCCCTAGCGTCTCCAAGTAGGGGGACGTGGACTTCGCGAGGAGCGCATATTTTCGTGACAATGCATCTGCATTCTTGTGCAGAATCTCAGGTCTATGTTATACTGAGAACTTGAAAGGTTGCAGTGCCAAGAACCAGCGGGTTACCTTGGCATTTACCTCCCGGTTGTTCTGCATCCATCTCAATGGTGCATGGTCTGTTATTAAGGTGAACTCTCTGCCTAGGAGATAATAGCGCAGAGCTTCTGTAGCCCATTTTATGGCAAGACATTCTTTCTCCACAGTGGCATATTTTTGTTCCCTTGGAAGCAACTTACAACTTAGGTACAGGACAGGATTTTCTACTTCATTCTTCTCCTGTGACAAGACTGCACCTAAGCCAACACCAGAAGTATCAGTTTGGAGGAAGAACCTCCAGGTAAAATCCGATGCTTGCAGAACTGGGGAGGAACAAAGAGCTAACCGAAGATCAGACCAGGCGGTTTCTGCAGAGTCAGACCAGGTTAATCTATCTGGACAACTTTTTTTTTAACATGTCCGTTAGTGGAGCAGCTCTAGTGGCGAAGTGACTTAGAAACCGCCTGTAGTAACCTACTAAGCCTAAAAAGGTTCTTAACTGTGACTTTTTTTCTGGTCTTGCCCAATTTTTGACTGCCCCCACTTTATCTAGCTGGGGTTTTACATGCCCTCGACCAACAACGTACCCCAAATATTTGGCTTCTCTCATGGCTATGTCACATTTCTCTGGGTTAGCTGTTAACCCTGCTGACCTTAATGAAGCTAAGACCGCCTCAACTTTGACTAAATGTGATCCCCAATCTGGTGTATAAATCACTATATCGTCCAGGTAAGCGACTGCATAAGCTGTGTGAGGACATAGCAATTTATTCATGGCCCTTTGGAAGGTGGCAGGTGCCCCATGCAACCCAAAGGGTAGGACTTTATATTGATAGAAACCATCACGGGTGGAAAATGCAGACTTTGGCTTGGCCGTGAAAGTCAGGGGAACTTGCCAATAACCCTTTGTTAGATCAAGGGTTGTCAAATAGTTGCTACCAGCAAGATTTTCCACTAGTTCATCCACACGTGCCACCAGATAGGCATGAAACTGCGACACACTGTTTAGGCGCCTAAAGTCATTGCAGAACATAATTGTCCCATTGGGTTTTGGGACAAGCACAATGGGACTATTCCACTCACAAGTGGACTCTTCAATCATGCCTGGGCAGCGTCAGAGCAACTTCCTATGTTCCCTGACTAGGTGCTTCTCGTGTGTCTCTGTGTACCAGTTTCTTGCAGACTTCTCAGACATTATCTTCACTCCACGTGTACCAGACCCAGGCTTGCTGACTTCGTATTATCTCCACTCCACGTGTACCAGACCCAGGATTGCTGACAACGTATTATCTCCACTCCACGTGTACCAGACCCAGGCTTGCTGACAACGTATTATCTCCACTCCAAGTGTACCAGACCTCGGCTATCCAGATACTACCTTTCAGTTCCAGTGTTATCGTGGGCTACCTCCTACATCCTTGCCTCTAGAGGCAGACCAGTGGACCGCGACCTGCGATCCTCCACAGCAAAGCCCATCCCGCCTTGCGGCGGTTCTTGGTGAACACCAGGGGGTTCGTTTAACTCCGCATCACCGGCCGGCCAGCGCTGATCTAGAGTAAGGCAAGTACTCTATATTTATTACCTACATTGCTACATTGTTGTACACGCTACATAATCATATCTTTTCCTCTGTCGTTCCTGAGCCTCTTTTACATGTTGCTGCACAATGGGCCCTATCTTTCCTAGCCTCTCATACATTTGGGACACAAATTGGACCAGATTTGGCTCCCTGGGACCTTGCTGCTTCCACCCTTCTTTTAACATATCCAAGATACCCCTGGGCTGTCTCCCAAACAATAACTCAAAGGGACTAAAACCTGTTGAAGCTTGAGGTTCCTCACGGATGGCAAACATCAAATAGGGAATAAGAGTGTCCCAATCTTTTTTCTTTTGAGCAACTGCTTTCCTGAGCATGTGCTTTAATGTGCGGTTAAAGCGTTCCACCAAGCCATCTGTTTGTGGATGGTATACAGAGGTGTGAAGTGCCGTAACCCCTAGCAACTGGCACATGTCCTTCATCAGTTTGGACATGAATGGAGTACTCTGGTCTGTGAGGATTTCTTTGGGTATTCCCAAACGTGTAAACATCAATACAAGTTCTCTAGCTATGGTGCTGGACTTTGTTTCATAGGGGAATTGCTTCTGGATACCTGGTTGCATAGTTAAGCACCACTAGTATATATTGGTGCCCACGTGCAGATTTTTCCAGTGGCCTCACAAGGTCCATAGCTATCCGTTCAAAAGGAACTTGTACTATTGGTATTGGAATGAGAGGTGCCCTGTACATGGGTTTGAGACAGGTTCGCTGATAAATGGGACAGGACCGGCAATACTTTTTCACTGCCATGTGTACCCCGGGCCAGTAAAACTTAAG